>NW_024386948.1:1694649-1726711 GCF_900408965.1 Simochromis diagramma
CATTGAATCAAACTGCGCTGACTGGATTCTCCCATATTTCCCCAGAATGTTTTATATTACAGGCATCACAATCATAACATTTTGCTTTTAGACTGTAAAAAATAGCTAAATAATACTTGACAAAGTGAACCACATATCAGGCCTCTAATCCTCCACTGACAGGTAGCTGGATAAACTAATTAGTGATGGCTTTGTGTAGCTACCAAAACAACTATTTATATAAGTAAATTCATACTTTTTTCAGATACTTCAACACCTTTGTGTATCTTAACTTGCTTACACAGACATGCGATGCAGTCTCTTTCACTGAAAATCCTTAACTCATTCATTCTCCTCTTGACTTAAAGTTTACTTTAGCTTGATTTATGCCCGCGAGTGCTGCGTGTCTAAACTGGTCTGCCTGCCTGCTGCCGAGGCTTCTTCCTTTAGCAAACGTTGACCCACCGAATCTTTTCATGCTGGTCCTGTAAACTGACACACACGGCCACTATCGTAGCAAAATAGCTGGACTGTGCAGTTAAATCTGCTCTGCTCTGCCTTTATGGCTCAGTTGGAGCAGCAATGTGGTGTAGTAAATAACAGTGAATGCCCAGAGGGCTCTTTGTGTCTGTGTCTGTATCTATAGTTGTCTCTTAGTGTGAATATCCTTCTTTGTTTATGGAAGAGTGTGTTAATGAGTGCATGTGCGCGTGCACCAGTGTTCCTGTCTGGCTGTTTTTATGGTTTTTTGTGTGCCCAAACTGGCATATGAGGCTACGAGTGTGTGTCTGTGTATTTATGTCTGTCTGTGTCTCTGTTTGTGTCTGACTCCCTCTCTGTGTATGTGTGTGGGCTTTTGCTCTCAGGTGTGACTGTGATTGCTTGGCGTTGTATAGCACTCTACGTGTCTGGCCTCAGATGCTGTGATCAGTCAGTTTGGCTCCGTGCAACCAGATGAGCCTTTCCACTCTACAGAAAAAAGAAACTGCAACAATTATAGAATTATATGAAGTAGGAAGTCATTGGTGAGGAAGTAATTGCTCAGTTTCAGATTCAAGTTCCCCATAAACATCATTTACGTATGATGTCAGTGTGCGGATGTTACCCTTTAGCTGAGACGCTTCCTTTAAAGGGATATTCTTGTTTTTGTCTCCATATTTGGTGCTTAGTGCTCACCATTGTGAGCTTATCAGGTTTTATCCCTTTATAGATTTACTTGATAAACTTAAGTCTGTCTCTCTCATGTCTGAATGTAGTCACTGCTATTACAGTATGTATGGGGAATCTGATAACCAAAAAAGTCCACAGGTGAAGCTCACTTTAAAGGGTCAGATCCAGATTGCAGCATGATTTAAACTTCAGTGTTAGTGCTTGCTGATATCACTGCCAAAGCACAGATAAACAGCCATATGTATCTAATCACGTGTGTTATCCCTTAACTTATATTTTCTCTGTGTTTTATTGCAGGTTTTGTCATGTTCAGTTGCTTTTGCAGCTGGAATTTTGAGAGATTTGTGCGGTTATGAGATCACAAAAGAATCCAACCTGCCAGCCTCAAAGTCATGTTCTTGTCGAAAGCCACAGGATATTGATGCAATCAATCCTGTGTTATTTCTATGCCTGTTTAGATAGTAGCAATCACAAAGACATGAGAGGATGGGGAGTTACTTTCTGGTACTTTTAGGAAAAGAAATGAAGAACCAGGATTCATTTCAGGTTATATTTAGTTAACAAATTATTTAGATAATTTCATTACAGCTCCTAAACAAAATCCTAAACAAACAACACAATATCTAGCAAATCTAAATAATTTAATTATTGCAGAAGAAGAGCATTATGGAAACTCTCTTGTCAGTTCAGCTATGGTTACCTGCTGCTCCACATAGCCAGCAACCCACCAGGTTCTCCATGTGTCCATAATGCGCTCTGCTTAGCTCAATGCTCCATCTTTGCTTGCTAGTCACAACCGGTGGCTAATGTGGCTAATGGCAATTGCTAATATTAACATTTGCACCATCCAGGCTAACGTCTATGAAACTGTATAATAGGTCAGTGTTGTTAAACTGACCTCTGAAATTTCTCTGTTCAGTAATTATGAATGTGAACTACCTTAGCTGTTAGCGAATTGAGGAGCTGTGTGCCTGTCTGTAGTTAGCAATGCTATACGAGGTTCACTGCCAGCTTGATGAGGCAAAGGTGGAACTGTTTATACTGATATTTTTTCAAATGAATTGATATTTAGTAATTTATTAATAACTGAGTATTGATATTCTTTTTGTCAACCCTAGCGTACAAAGCTCAGTACAACAACAAAAAAGGCACTAGCTTATAACGCTATTCAGCGATGGTGCTACGTACGTTCACTCAATCCAAAAATCTGATATCTCAAGACCTACATCAAAACACAATCAAAACTGAGCACATGAATGGAGGTAAGTAACAAAATATGTTTCTTTTTAATTTAGTGACTGTGTGCTAAAAGCATGCAATCCTGGATAGCCAGAAGGCAAACTGTTTTCCCTGGATACCAGACGCTAACTTAAGATTCTGTTTTATATTTGTATGCAACTGTGTTACAAAAACTCCTCAGCTCTAAATATGCTTCAGCAATCAAAGATGTGTAAGGCACTCAAAAAAAAAAAAAGTTATTGTAGCGTTTATAGCGTCTGGGTGTCAATTTATGGGATGGCGATATTTGTGAGAATGCGGTCAAAGAAACCAGAGCTCTTTCCATCTATTTGGTACTAAAAGAAGAACACTTTGTAATGATAGTTTTCAGGGATTTCCTGGCCTTTATCGTTCATAATTGTAACTGGGTAATAAAAAAAAAAAAAGATCCATTTTTATTTTATAGGCATTTGCTTTGTTTGCACTCTTTTGGCTTGAGAGATAATTAAAATGTATTACTCTCCTTTTGAGTGATGAATGAATGGAATTTCTTGACATTTAAGGTATCTTAATTACAGGCTGATCACATCACTTCATAGCATTCATGCTAAGCTTTGAGTGTGTAAACTGACTGTGTAACCAAGTCTGCCTCTTCTTTATTGACTGTTCTGCACTGACGCCAACTGAAAAGGTTCTCTAAAGCTCATTGTGCAGGCTAACAAAAAGAGAATACTAAATGTGGGTGCTCTTTGATGTGATTATGGGCGCAGTGGTGATGCAGCTAATGTGGCAAACCCTTAGTCTTTGTCAGAAGCTTCCTCTTAAATAGTATGGCTTTTATGTCATGGTTACTGGTGAATGCTTAAAGACACATAGGAATCAAAGCACACAGGAAGAAAAGAAAACCGCAAGCTCTTCAACGTGTTTGCACCAAAAGTAAAATGTTGAAATGTCACGTCACTTGCAGTGATTTCATTTTTTAGCAGCAGTTGGAACATGTCTGCTAACTAAACAGACTGCACTTGTACAGCATAATCCTTATTTACAGAATGTCATTATCAATGAGCTTTCTCTCCAAGCTAAATGTACACCAGTCACTGCAATCTATACAAAGCGTTCAAGAGCACCGCTAAATAAACGGTCCTTGCTTTCATAATCCCACCTCCCAAGCACTCCAAACCCTTCCTTTTTATATTTTATTCTTTCTGTTCCTTCTCGCATATGTAATTTTCTCTCCTTTCTGCCAACTTTCATTTCTTTTTTCCTGCTTCATATTCATTCTTACTGTTTCAGGCTTGTCCATGAGAGACAATAGCCTCATTGTGATAGTATTCCATGGGTGTGTGTGTGTGTGTGTGTTGGACCACACAAGACTTGCAGAACGCAAGGAGACATGTGCAACGCTCCTTTGCTCTGTACCTGCCTATATAATCATACCTCAAATCACCAGGGTCTGGACAGCTCGTCACCTTGCAGCTTAGACAGAGGAAATACCTCCAGGATTTACACATCCTTTAAGATGTGCATACGTGTCTATAAGTGTGTATGTCTGGGGGAGAAGACAAAAGGACCTTTAGGTACCTGTCTCCTTGTGGCACTTGAGCAAAAACAGGGCGTGATGTGACACACACGCACACACACAGCTTTATTATGCACTGTTATCAAATGACAGAAGAGTTTTAATGTTGATAAATGAACTATAGATCAGGATAGAATTATTAGCCCCCCAACACGGGTTTTCTAAACATCCTAGTTTTATTTTGGATACCAATATTATCTTACTTAACACACAGAAACAAAATTATTACATAAAAACTACCAGGGTCAAAATGATCAGTCCCCACGGACGGTGATAGTCAGGGCAGACCAGTTAGTAATGTTCACGTTGGTCTTCCGGAGGAAGCTCTTCACCAGGAGCAGCATGTGTCGTCATAGGTCGTCGTTTGGAGAACAAAGTGATGATCCAGATCCAGTTTTGCTGCCAGCTGCTTGAGGTTTTCTTTCAAAATCTTCACATATCCTTCTTTCTTCATTGTTCATTTCACCTTGACAAGAGTCTCAGTTCCAGACACACTCCATTTTACTTCGGGGTTCATGTTCTTTGGGTTGTATGCTCTCCATTCTTTCTCCAAACATAAGCAGCGTTTCTGTGGCTAAATAGCTCGCAATTGGTCTCATGTGACCAAACGACGCACTTCCTGTGTCCGTAATCTTTCTCTAGGTTATCCTTAGTGTTGTTTTTTTTTACTAAAATAGTCCTGTTACTGGGTGAAAATCGCAATGCTTTCTAATTAAAACTAGTATGTTTAGATGTTGAATCGTTTGCTCTGTTAACAAAAACACTTGGGAGAATTTTGACAAAAACTTTGCATTTCATAGGTGGACTAATAATTTTATCATCATCTTTACTTCTGGCAGCATTTGTCAGCATAGGAGTAAATTTCGCAAGGAACTTGTGACATGCACATTTAATCTAAAAGCCACAGCAGCAGCATGATTTAGTAATGCCTTTGGTCACCATCATCACATGAACTGGTTAGGTTAGAGATGATGCATGTGTTTGTCCTAGCTGGGCCGGCAAGTTAATGGTTACAGCCCTCAAGACATGATCAGCAGTTTGTAGCAGCTGCCAGAGAGAGTCATAGTATTGCCATAACTAGTTACCTTCACAACTGCACAAAACATTTTAAACCAAATGCCTACAGTCAGTGTCTTAATCAGTGCAGCTCGGGTTCATACAGAAAATCTAAGTTGGATCAAAATGTAAGAATTACATTTGGCGATTATTAGTCTTTCCAGTTTATTTGAGTTATAAAAACCCTCAAGAGAGAATCTTTGTGAATGACCCTCAGTCTTCAGTTGAAATATATGACTGGGTTGATGTTTGGATGGATTCAAAGTTTGATGAGGTGGTAGATTACCTCAGTCCACAGCAAACTAGCAAAAGGCAGAACTTTGATCATGCTCTGACTCACCAACCTTTCTGGAATCTTGGTTTTCAGACTAATGCCAAAATGGCAAATAACAACTTGAATTACATTGTCAGCTGATTCTGAGCCAAAATTCGCCCAGGTTCAAACCACCTTGCCAAATCTGGAAGCCTTCACAGGCATGTGAACTTGAGTAACATCCCATTCTTAATGCATAGGGTTTATTATGATTTAGGCCCACCCTTTGCAGCTTTAACAACTTTGACATATTTTGCTGCATTTAATTTTAGTTTCTTTTGCTGTCTTAGTGTCAGAGGTTGTGTGTGGATGAGAGGAAGAGAGGACCCAAACGCAGGACTCGTGGATAGTGCTGAACTGAAGACAGTTTATTATAAAGACTGTATGAACAGAAGATGAACGGACACTGGCTGGCTGGATGACTGAATGACTGGCTGAACTGAAAGCACATACGGGAAAGATGGCAGTGACAACATCAATGACAAGACAGTGAACGAGTGGAAACTGAAGACTTAAATACACAGACTGATGAGGTTGATAATGAAAGACCGGTGAGTAGGGATGGGTATCGTTTAGGTTTTATCCGATACCGGTGCCAAACCGGTACTTTTGAAATGGTGCCGGTGCTTAAACGGTGCTCAAACCGGTGCTTAAAGAATGGAGAACACAAAATTGGTCCAAAAACCTCTCATGTTCAGCTGTTTTTTTGTAAAAAGATAACAATGTTAGCCTTTTCTGCAGCTATGGGGCATATATGGTATCACTCTTGGCTGGAAGCAGTGCTTAATCAATGGAAAAAACACAAACTTTGTCCAAAAACCTCTCATGTTTAACTGTTTTCCACTTTTTCTTTGGTCATTTAGCCTTTTTGGCCAGGGTGAAGGGAGCATCTGCCATCAAACAAGAAGACAGCCGCATGTAGCTATGATGATGTTTGCTAGTTCACCTTACATGCATTAATGTAATAACGTGGTTAGCCTACTCAACGTAAATTACACACGAACAACATTAAGCTACTCACGCAGAGAAGAATGGCTGCTGCTGCCATCATCATCCGTCATCATTTCTGCTACACTGGCAGGGCTAGGGGCCAGGACTCTATTCTTCGGGTTTTTGGGGGATGTTGCTCCGGGTCCGATAACTGGCAACCCACCCGCAGTAGATGTGCAAGGTGTGAGGTCTCACAGCAAGCTATCAAATACGGCGCATTTCTCGGCTTTTAAAAAAAACGCTATGCGTCGCCAAGTGTTTCATCGGATTTGAGGTGTTACCTCCTTTGACAGTATCACAGTATCAGCTTAAAGCACTTGTTGCAGGCTGCTGAGTTTGCATATTTTGCTGTGAAGTACAGCCAGACTTTTGACCGCTTCGCCTTGGTCATTTTTAATCTGTAGCTCTGCATAAAAGAACGTACGTACCTGGCCCCGCCTACTATCCTCGGAAACGTAAAATGATTAGCTAGAATCTAAAGTGTATCACAGCTTAGGAAAAAAAAAGCACCGAAATAAATCACCGAAATGTGCGCTGCTTTTCGGTCTGGTTACTACCGTTTATGTCAGAACCGGTGCCATCGTGGCACCAGATACCGGTACCCATCCCTACCGGTGAGTACACAGCTGAACATAATCTGGCTAATGACACATGAAACGGACTGGCACAGGAAAAACTGGAAATGAGAATGAGTGAGAAATAAACTTAACATGATCCAACTGAAAATACTGGGTAAACAGCCCAGGAACCCTGACACTTAGCTTTTCAGCTCCATTATTTGCCACTTCTTCCACACTAAACTCTTCTGTTCTACAAGCTGCGTGTTAAGAGATTTGGTTGGGCACTACAGTGCTCTTCAATTGACCCACTGGCCCAAAAGTGCGTCAGCCCACCAGGCAAATGCCCGATGTACCATATTACCAGTCCAGCCCCGGCTTGGATGCAGCTGCTTGGCCATGGACACCCGTTCTGGGAAGCTTTCTTCACACTGTTCTGGATCTAATCTGAAGGTCACATGAAATTTGGAGGTACGTAGTGATTGAATCTGCGGAAAGTTGGTATTTTTGTCATTCCCACTCACTTCCACCTTGTTATAATACCACTAACAGTTGACTGTGGAATGTTTAGCAGTGAGGAAATTTCACAAGTGGACTTGTTGCACAGGTGACATCCTGTCACGGTACCACACTGGAAATCACTGGTGTTCCAGAGGGTGACCTTTTCTTTGACAAGTGTTTGTAGAAGTAGTCTGCATGTCTTGGTGCTGAACACCTTCAATGATTTGGATGGGTGAGTGAATACTTTAGGCAATATAGTGTATGAATGAGTAATGGCCGGATCACATTTGGTGCTCCAGTGTGCAAAGACAATAAGAGAATATATAATAATCTTATATTCTACAGCTGGAGAAAAGGCCTGTATATAAAGAATTAACTATGTTGAATATCTGTATTTTCAAATGTGGTAGGATTGTTTGTATAGGCACTGAAAAGCTGAATATTTTCTCAGTATGTGTATGTTTGCGCACGTGGATGTGTTTCAACTCTGAAGGCCATGCTACTATAAATCATGTGATACACTGCAATGCGTTAAAGCTGAAAAAACAATGGTTCTTAGTGAACCTATACTCAGGAATAGTTCAGCAGGAATTTAAAAAGATGTTTTAATTAAAAAAAAAAAATCTTAAACAGACCCTTCTTTTTGAATCTGCATTAGACCTAATTAGAACCGTACCAGTATTTTAAAGCCCAAAACCAGTATTATTGTTTAAACTTGTAAAAATATCTTGAGGGATGGGGTAAATTCCTTTTCTGAGAAAGCAGCCACAAAAGAAGCACTTTAAACTTCACCAGAACATGTAATTAACCTGCCAGCACGACAGTGGCTATTATGCAGGCAAGGTTTCTCTTAAGCATGGCAATAACCTACAACTACTACCTCCACTTCAGGATGGTATAAAAATCAGTGTGTGCATGTTGTAAATGTGGGTTTTATGTTGCATTTAGTTGCTCGTGATAACATCTTACTCCTGAGTAAAAAGCAAATATTATTTTTTCCTACGTTTGAGTAAGTTATAATGTTGCACACTAAGTGGCAGTTGTAGCAACCACTGTAATTGCTGTTTTATTAAAATATTAGATGTTTTTAGAAGTTGTTGTATTTTAAGAAACTGGATAAAAACACAACCAGTAAGATGCAATTCAAAAGTGTACCTCACTCCATTCCCCGACTACATTCACATATCACATCCTTGGTTTAGTGCTTTAGGATTAAAGTTCTGATATCTGCAGTGTGTATATGTTTATATTTACACTTGGAGGCAGTATTATTACTATGAATTATATTTTGCATACCCAGCTTCCCAAGCCTGTGTCTGATACTGAAAATTTCAATTCAAGGATCCACTACTAAACATATTTTGTAATTCCTACTTCTAAACATGTAAAAGTTTAACGTTTCCTGCTTTCTTGCTGTCCCAAAAATTAGCTTTCTTTTCCTCATTGGCCAACTATCTAAGTCCTTTTCCATTTTTACAGTGTAGAAATGACTCAGAGTAAAAGCAGATACATACATACAGGCCACCCACCCAGTTGCAACACGATGCAATCAAGCCTTTTTTTAAACAGCAGATTAAAAAGGTCTACCCTATTTTAGCCCTCTTGTATGTTAATCACTGAAAACATCAGGCTAAAATTATAAAGAGGGGTAGATAGCAGGTTTTTATAATTATATTTCCTTTTCTTGGTTTGCTTCCTCAACCAGATTGTAGTCTACACACTGACCACCACTCTTTCTTTCCCTGCCCACAGAGAAACCAGTGGAGTTTTGTGTGTTTCAGGAAGCACTAAAGTGGTAGAGAGATGGGGAATGTGGTAATAATAATATTTTTTTAATTGGAGCTTTAGTTTGTTTGTAGTTGAGATTTTAATAGGAGATGCTCTAGTGATTGTCTTTATTTTAGAATATGAAAATTTAACCCCAGGAGCCAACGGCACTAACAGCTGAAGTCTAAGTGTTACAGTGTTGACTTAATAGTCATACCAGTTGCACCACCCAAGGGGAAAATATCTATTTAAATATATCGGGACATGTTTTCATTTTTCCTCACATTGTTTCCTGACCGCCCCTCTGTGAATCACCAGCTTAGCGTGGTGGAGACGTTTGTGTTTCCCAGCAATCCCAGAGGCTACGCTGTCAGGGCTTTTGATTCAGGTAGGGTCTACCAAGGCAAATTGGTCCTGGGTTAGGGGCCGATTCACAAAACCCCTGAAAAAAGAACCAAGGGACCAGACACCCCATGTAACAGGGTTACTGGGGCCCCACCCTGGATTCAAGCCTGAGGAGGAAACTTGAGGGAGAGCGGCTGGGAGCTATGCCTTAGCAGGTGGGGCAAAACTCAAATTAGCAACATGGGCCTTCTCGGTTGGGGCGCACCAAATGCAGGAGGTGCTGTAGGGATAAGGTGCAGTGTGTGCCAGGTAGCAGCCAGATGTGGCACTCCAGTTTCCAGCTCTTGGGACATGGAACATCCCCTCTCTGCTGGGAAGGGAGCTCGAGCTAGTGAGTGAGGTTGAGAGCTATAACTAGATACAGCGAGATAAAATGTCAATGATTTCCCATGTGAGATCAATAAAGTATTTATCTATCTACAGTCTGGCTCACCTCAGTGTACAGTTTTGGCACTAAAACCAGACTCCCAGAGGGAGGCTGGACTGTTTCAGGAGTTGCCCTGGCTGAGAGGGCTGTTTTCCTTTAAATCAGGTAATATGCTATAATATGATATACAATAATTTGCATTTTGACATTGACAGTGAGACCTGGAGGAGCGTGATTCGGAGGAACGGCCAGCCTGATCTGATCCCAAGTGAGACTCCATTGTTGGACTTCTGTGCCAAACACAGTTTGTCCATAACAAACACTTTCAAACATCGACGCCTCGAGGTCGCAGGTTGATGATTGATTTCTAGGGAGAGGGAGATCTGGGATTTTCTGCCTCAGATAAATGGCACAAAAGGATGAGTGAATGGATATGAATTGAGTGGAGGATGCTTGGGTCACAAAAAATATTTATTACCTAGGTGACTTCTTTTCCTTAATTATGATCAAGCTTGGCAATCAATATTTTTGCGTTTACTGTTAAACTCTTCTCCTTTTGATCATTCACTTTTATTTTGGTTTAATTTTCTCCAGTTACTGCAAATCAGAACGGATAAATTACCAAGCCCTGACTGACTTAACCCCTCTTGGGTGAGGTGTTTTACAGCCTTTTTAAGTAAACCTCTTTATAAACAGTGACAACTTTCCTATAAAAACCACACTCTTTGATTTTAGACATTATGTTGGTATCTACAGTGCTATCCCACTTACAGAACAGATGAGGCCTTCTCTCAGGCTTATCTTTTGATCTGGCGCTCACTCAGTCCTGATGCCCTGATCCACTCCTTTTTGTCTGAACTTCCCCCCTTTATCTTCTGTTTCTTCTCGAGCCTATCATCTTCCTCCATTTCCTTGCTCTGTTGTACCTTTGGTGAAAGCAGCATGTCTATTCATGGAAAAACAACCCATCACTGCATGTGTGTGAGCAGGTTCTCATACAGATAAGAGATCTTAAACTAACAGAAGAGCTTAAGAGCTAGTGAACCTATCAGATGGAACAGACCATGCAAAAGATGAACCGATTACATGCATTTGCATACGTGTATATGCATGCACAGATGCACGTGCACACACAGCAGATAATATGAGTGGGAACAGAGGGTGGCAGATTTATTTTGCAAGTGGGACGGAGAAAAATAAACATGAAACATATCTTAACAGGTTGAAAGTGGAAATTCAAACTACTGACCTTGTAGCTAAAAAGTGATCAAGCCTAAAGTTTGAAATGACAGATGAACACAGAATGTCCTTAAAATTACAAAAACACAGGCCAGTAGCAGAAGGCACGTCAGTAGTTTTTATTAACACGACAAAGAGAGATTTATTATTTAACAATAACCTTTACTTTTGAAACATGATGCCGGCTAAAATGCAAATAAAAACAGAACGCAATGATTGCAAATCTCATAAATTTAATGAAAAGTTTTGGTTCATTTAGAATTTGATGGCAGCAGAACGTCTAAAAAAAGCAACTATTATTAAAAGTGTATTAATCAACTGCAGCATTTATTAACCCACGTCCCAGCCAGCCACACACATTGCCTGGGTCTAAGTTATTCGCTAGTATAAAGTTTGTGGGGTGGCAAAGCAGCCATGATGACTAATGTAACATCTGTTTATTTCTTGTTGAATTCAGGTGAGTAAATCCACAAAAAGTAGCAGCATAGGTCAGCTGGTCACAGCCTGTATACATAGCTGACGATAGAAATAATTGTCTTTTCTTTCTAATTGATTATTTTTCCCACGCTGTACCATTATAACTACTTTTAGGGTGCTAAATCCCACTCTAACCCCTCTCAAATACAATCATTTTTCTATAGAGGAGTGGCGAAAAAGCTACCCATCTATAATGTAGGCAGCAGCAAAGAGATATATATTTTTAAATTGTCTAAATACATTTGTTTGAATTAGATTTTAAGTTGAAATAAAGGCCATATTCTTTTAAAATCCCCCAAAGATCCCCTTTCGGACTTACAACTGCTTCTGAAAGATACATAAACACGCACACACAAGTACAGATAACAAAACCTTGGAGCCATGCTGACTGTACAGCTGACTGTGTAAAGCTCACGTTTTTGGTGTGCCAATGCAGACTTGTCAACAGTTTCAGCACTGATATGTCAGCCTCATGATTGGTTGGTCTGCAGCCTGAATCTTGGGGAAACCTTCACTCAACAGCCCTGAGGTGAGTAAACAGTGTTCTTATGTGGTAGTGACTACTGTCTTGTTTCCCTACCAACCCAGTGTGTTTTGGTTGCAGCAGCATTGGCAGAAACTTGTTCATTAGTTATCTTCCCCGGGGCAGAGGGATTAATAACAATATCCCATTGTCCCGTTGTGGCACGAGGAGAACAGGGAAAAAGACAACCTGAGGCTGAGGTGTTAAAGATAGTTTTTTAATACAATGGTGGCTTTATCACGCCAGAAGTGTGTGATTGTCTTGGGATTCTTCATTACGTTAAAGAAGAAAAAATGACAACACTGCAACCTGATATTTGAGTATTACCTCTGCCTTTTTTGCTATATTCCAGGTCAGCCTGCCAAACAATATTACGTATTCTTTTTTTTAAAGAGTAGTCTTAAATTCAGTCACAACACAAAAGTCTGTGTACATTTTAAGATAACAGGTTGGATATCTTGAGGTAAGAACTTGCAAGAACCTATCGAGTATTAAGTGAACATAAGCAGAGCCTGTCCAGTTAATACTTCCTTTTCTCTCTGCCCACCCATTAAAGGTATTTTCTTAACACTGGTATGACATTGTGACTGAAGCATCTGAGAGGTTATATCACTCCTTAGTTTCAGAATCCGGCAAAGATTTTTGCAGAAGTCAGTATATTCTGTGGGCTCCTCTGCAATAGTAAATGTCTTTCTTTAGCATAAGAGCCTCAAAACTTTTCAGGGTAGGCTTCAAAAGAAGGGCTTTGAAGTCTCCCACCATATGGGATAATGAAATGCATGGCGAGCTGTCAGATTAACTCAGGAGGCACTTTATTTTGACAAGCTCTTTGGCTCCTCAGTACAGGCATCATAAAGGCTTTGTAAAGCTCATAGAGCTGGAGACCACAACTTCATTGATCCACAAATGATGCAAACTGTCTTATTGCTGGAAGCCTGTGTGGTCCTCTCTCTCTCTCCCTCTCTCTCTCTCTCTATGTATATGTACATATATATATGTGTGTGTGTGTGTGTGTGTGTGTGTGTGTGTGTGTGTGTGTATATATATATATATGTGTGTGTGTTTGTGTGTGTGTGTGTGTGTGTGTGTGTGTGTGTGTGTGTGTCGGGCCATATATAAAACATTTGGTCTTTGGGTCTGTAAAATTAAAGCCAAAAATAAAGTGCCTTAAACCTGCAATCTTTCAGATTTCCAGCTGGGGGTGACTCCTCAGCTTGCACTTGTTTACTTGATAAATTAAGTTATATTGTATTTGCACTTTTTGCATCTTGCACATGTCTTCATCCTGTCTTGTCTACAATATCCTGACCATAACTTGAACCTGGTATTCGATACCTACTGCATAATCCACTTTGTATTGTCTCTGTCCTGTCTTTGTTTATTGTACAGTTAGTACTGTATAGTTATTATTATAGTGTTGTATAGTTAGTAATAGTACCTTTTTATCTCTTAAATTTACCCAAATTTAGCAAGTTAGTATTTATTTGTAATTCCTAGTTTTATATCTCTTGGAGATATATCTTTTATATTCTTATAAATGCACCATGGGGGGCTTGGGGTGAAACAGCATTTCGGTACACTGTATACTGTGTATATTATTGTATTGACAATAAAGTTCTTGAATCTTGAATATCACTGCAGTTAATATACTTTTTCAAATATTTTTTTTGTTTTCTTTTTCTTAGTTTTGTCTTAGTTAACTTAGATTGATGTTAAAAAAAAGGTCCCATCCAAACCTAATGTATGTCACATTAGGCCTCAGTCACACAGGACTAGAGACCAGACTGCCCCTCCCTAACAACTATAGGGACTGTAAGGGAAAAATATTTATTCTCCAAAATGTGCTAAGTGGGTACTGGTGGTTGTCACTAGGTGAAATCGGTCACAAAAGTGGTACCAAAGTCACAAGGAGCTTACCTAGCAAAAGCAAACAATCTCTTGCAACCACTCACCAACCAGTCATGCAATACACACAGCCAAAATATAGCCAAAATTGATATTATTATGAACACATGCACCTAGACATGTGCATAACATAACTAGCTCGCCTATGCTAGCATTACCTGATAAGTTCCAACGTTTTTCTAAACATGGCCATGGCGACGGCCAAAATGCCAAACTCGAAGGTTCAGAATCCAGAAAATAGCAACATAGTGGCTACTTTCATCTTTCCTACAGTTCAATTAAAAGCTGTGCAATACAGCTAGGCTGTTAGCTAGCCATCATATAGCCATCCTTTGTCACATTTCCAGTTAGTTGCAGCTGCCATCAGGTGGGAGGCTAAGCATGCCCTGGTCAGGTCACCTAGCTAGATTGACTTACAAAAATATTACAAAACTTTTTCTAGTGAAAGCCACTGAAATGCATATTTTGACAGTTACTGGGTCATTTATGGGTCTATGACAAGACGGTGGTATTCTTTAACTTGCATTAAATTCGACACATGATACGTGCCAATATTAATCCCCTGTCAATCAGCGCAGTTCCCAGTAATCAAAGCTGCATTGTAACAGCTTCAGATCTCTAATAATTGACATGTGAGCCAGCAACACTCCATTAAAAACAAGCTGAGGAGTCAGTTCAGCTGTGTCTCCCTTACCACAAAGCCACAAAATGTAAAACAAGCCTTTAATAAGAAGCACATGGAGGAGTGGCATAAAGCTTTAACTGGCTTTGACACAGTGTCGCTCCTCATTCATATGTATGCCACATCATAATCAAATCCCTGCTGAAAGTAAAAATGCCCATTTCCAAATTCAACACTTGCTTACAAAGCACATTCATTTAATCTTAGGGGGCTCGTGTATATTTATAAAATTAAATGCCATGTTCATTTATGCAAGAGTACCGAGTTTTATGTAAAACTGTAGCTAAAGCATAATTTATCTCAATTTGTCTCAGTTTGGCGTGGTCATTCTTTGTGTCACATATACATGGGTCTACAGGTGCAGCCGACCCTGGAGCGAGCAGTCATTGCAGTCAGGAAACTATTTAGAGCTGTGAGACGGGATAGACGTCCCACTCAATAGCGCTTCTGACTCTGAGCATTCAGGAGTGTTTGGTATTACAGGTGGACTAGGACGCCCAGTGGAGTCATATGTCCACAACTGACCTTACAGGTCTGCCAAAGAAGGTGAAATCTCTGTGTTTATGCACTTGAGTTCCAGACTTCAGAGGCACTTGCAGAGGAAAATGAAAGGTTATGTGAAAACTTATCCATGTACAATAAAATAGCCTTTTAAGCTTGCGGTTTCTGTGTAGGTATGTGTATCCCTTCAGCCCCCAATATCTAATTTTCAGTTTATCATTGAATAATAATACTGAATGCTAATTCCTTGTTGAAAAATCATTGGGAATCTCAACTCTGTGTAGGCTCTTGCTTGCTTTTGTGTTAGTTCCACTAACAAAGACTGTCCTTCCTCTTGATGTGAAGTAGTTTATTCCACTGACAGGTGTGTTTGTGGGTGGTGTTCCTGATAGTCTGGGATGGGGTTCAGAGAAGCTTAGAGAAGTTTCTTTAAAGCTGCTGCTGTAATTTTAATGAGTGGCAAGGAGAGGGATTGGAAAACTAGAGACCAGCTTGTCTTTAGTGGTCTTAACTGCTAAGTTGGTCTTTGTTAAGAAATTATGTTGGTTGCAAACTTAAGCTTAGTATATGCCACTGGCCTTTTCTATGCACGCTAATGTCAAAGCATGCCTATTGTGTGATAGGCCTCTCTCCTATTAACATAGATGTCCACTCAGCCCACTCAAGGCCAGTCAATAGTGGTTCTCAAATATGGGGCTAATTTGATATAATACCTCAGAACTCTTCACATAGTCGCCTCTTTAGACTTATGACTTTGACATCATTCACGAGTCAGTCACACATGTCATATTAGCTAAGGCTGTCTTCTAATAGTACACTAAAAATGGTAAGTTTGAGGTCACAACTTTGGGGTTTCTGTAGGTAATACAAAAATAAGGCATGCACACTCGTGCAAGTGTAAATCTTTAAGGACAGACATACAGCTGAGATGTGTTTAATTCTCAAACCACCCTCCACTGCACAGCAATCTATTGAAACATGTTCTAACACACACACACACACACATATACTATATATACTATATATACTACATATATATATATATATATATATATATATATATATATATATATAGATATAGATATATACAATATATAAGACAAAAACTGAGTTTGTACAATTCTAGCAAGCTTGCAAGTCAATTTTTGGTATGATCATCTTTATTCTTCAACACAGTCCGAACTTTTGTAGGCAGGTTTCTTGTAATAATAACAGGAATGGCTCTCCAGCCTTCTTGAAGGACATTCAAAGCTCTTCTTTGGATGTTTTGCCTTTTGTTGTGTTCTCTGTCAGGACAATTCCACAGTGCCACAATAATGTTGAGGTCCGGGCACTGGGGAGGCCAGTAAATGACCAATATTGTGTCATTATGCGTTTTGCGTGTTTGGGATCATTGTTAAACTTACAACTTGAATTTAATTTAGATGCTTTTGTATCATGGATCAAAATCTGACTGTTCCATGAATTTTGACAAGATCTCCAACACCACTGACTGAAATTTAGCTCCAAACCATGACAGAGCCTCCACCGTGTTTTACAGATGGTTGTACACACTCACTGTCTAGCTACTGTTCATTTGCTGTAGGTCCTTTTTTATGACTTGTTACTTCTTTTGTCGTTTTATGCTCGAATGATTCAGTGTGAAGTGGTTTAAAGAACAAAAAAACAACTATTCCTCTGAAAATAGCCGGAAATGAAAATTACAAGAAAGTCTGACTCCTAGGAAGCAAATTACTGAGAAATAAAGGATGACTCAAGACTGTGAAACTGAAGGTGATCTTATTCTGTTTGTCGTCTTGTCGGAGATGCTAATTCAAGAGGAGTTGTTGGTCTGCTACTAAATGAAGGGTAAAGGTTAGGATTAGCTTAAAAAATGCAACATAATGTGATTTATGCAAAAGAAGAAAACTGATTAGTTTAAGCTCTGAATTGTCATATAAAACCTTATTTATAAGTAATGATTCTCCCCTAAAAAAGCAAAAATAATTTCCCCATTCTTTGTATTTGCATTTGTTTTAGTGGGAAGAAACTTCACACCGAGAGTTGCGAGGCGGTGGGGAAACTACTTAGAAGTGGTCCTCCTCTTTACTTAAGCATTACATAAGGCTAAAGTGAATCCTCTCTCCAGCTATCAGTGACCTTGAGAGTTACATAACAGGAGTACAAGTGCATGTATGTGTGAAACAGAACAGAGAGGAAGAGAAAGCTGCGGAGTGAAACGGTTTGCTAACCTGCAGAGGCAGCAGCACATAATGTTCAGTATTGACCTGCTTGTATGCTTCAGTGACTTCAGCAGCGTGATGTTTGTACCTCTTGGCGTCCGTATCTCCACCTGAACTCTGCGGCGCACACTGGGCTGGCTTGGCTTCCTGTTATTGGCAGGGAAACAAAAGAGATCTCAGAGCATTTGCAAGTGGCGAGAGTAATCATCTGCAGTGCTTTAAGTAGGCTACTCCGTGTACATGTAACTCACTAAACACCTGCTGAATGGTGGAAATGTGTAAACTGTGTAGATAGCAAAATGTGATTCATGCTTCATTAGATTTTTCTCTAAATATATTTTGCAGATAAGCAGTGCGGTGTGTAAACACGGCTTCTGGAACATCCATTAGGCTGCACTGCTAAAGTTCTGCTGCTGAGTTAAAGTTTTTGATAGGTTTGTAGCTTGAACCTATCCGCTGGAACGTTGAGGACAATATAATTACACAGTGAAGCAAGACACGAGTAGGCAAAGTTCTTCATGTTACTCATGCATGAGGGAGTCCTGCCTGGAGCCGAGTGTCGTTCCACCACTTGACCTCCGTCAGACTCTCAGCCAGGCTCCCCATAGCACTCCTTTTATTGTGGTTACATGAATATGCATAGGGTCATTAACATATAGCATCTTACATAGGTATACATGTGAACAAAGAATACGTGTGTGTGTGTGTGTGTGTGTGTGTGTGTGTGTGTGTGTGTGTGTGTGTGTGGGGTCAGAGTGTGACCCCATAAACGACTTCCTTAACCTGCTGGTCTGGAAAATCCAACAGTTCATCTAAACAAAAAGCACTTAGACTAGAACAGACTTAATCCTACCATAAAACAATAAGAGAAGGTACGACCTCTCTCGTGCTCCCAGGATGTGGGTGTGCATTCTAGTGTGGAATACACACCAAGCCTTTGCAGCCTGTTAAAGATCACAGTCCTATCACTACACAATTGATTATACACCTCTAAGCATATATAAGTAAATATTTCTAAGCATAAATGACAATCAACAATACAAAACCTAACATTTTTAGTTTTGCTTTGTTTTAAAGACTGCAGGCAAACAGCAACGCCATGCTGTTCTTATTCTTCACGCATTTTGGAGTACCGGTGTAATTTATGATTGAAGGCTCCTCAAAAAAGGTATAAAACTATTACCTAGACTGTGATGCTTATTGGATTTGCCCTAGAAACAAATCCCTCTGACGTATCTGGCTCCGTTGGTTTTACAGATACCAAGAAAAGCTTTACAGTTAGAATGAAGCCAGATGGAGGCAGCAAGACAGACATAAAAAGCCATATGATGATTTTACAATTATTTTCACCTCATCCTATCCACTCAAATATTTTTAATAGCTCTGCACTTAATCAACTGGTATTATTTTAGTATTTTTATATATTGTATTTATATGTTGTGTTTTAAGAACAGCAATACTGATTATAGCTTATCGGTTTGGCTGCTCAGTCTGCCTGAAAGTCCTACACAGACGTGAGCTGGCTTTAAAGAGTTAAAAGATATAAATATAAATATATATATATATATATATATATATATATATATATATATAAATGCACCACGCTTGCTGCGATAGACAAGTGGCACCAGGGCAAACCGAGAGTCATCAATGGAAACACTTGGAATGGTGTAGTAAAGAGAATCCATCAATGAAAGGATCAAAGTTGTGACATTTTCCTATATTCTGAGATAAAAATCAGTCCTGTGGGTGGGTTGGACGCTGCATGCAGCTTTTTTTCCTCCCTTCTTTTTTGACTCACCCCACCACTTTGGCCTTTCTGGTTTGTCCTACATTTAATGGTGCCCTTGTTCGCATGTAAACATAGCTTAGTACTACAAATCAGGTTTGGGGTTTGGTCAGGCGGTGGAACATTTTTTCAGCTCGTTTTTGAATGGAGAGTGCTAAATCGTGTTTATGTGTCTAAACCAATAGGATTCAAAGTGGTGTGCACATGCGGGTGTTTGTGGGGGTCAATAATGTGCAGGGTGTGTGCGCCTCGGCGACTGTGGACAGAAGTGGTGTGTGGGTGTGTGGACTGTGTGTATTGTGTATATCTGTACAGTCAGAAATTAGTGCTGGGGGTTATTCTGGAAAATCATTGTCCGAGATGATAAATGATATGAAACAGTTATGTATCGTGTGGTTGTTCGTGATAACCAGGGAGTTTCTCTGGTGCATTTTTAATGGGAAAACTACTGTGGTTTTACAACCAAGGCCATGGCCTGCAGTGAAAAACCACACTGCCAATAATAAAAGATGCCGATATGAACAAAAAATTGAGAAAAAATAAAAAATGGCTGATTGAAGATGGCCTCATAGGTAAAAAAAAACAAAACAACCCAAAACAAAACAAAAAGCCCCAGGGGAAACATTGTGTGCATTTCATAAAGTTGCAGTTTACTCGTAAGTACATTTGTGGAGACACAAGCACATGTCTGACGTTTAGCCTTTAAACCAGCATGAAAGCAAAGCTTGTGATTATTCTGTGGCCTAAAAACAGCTAAACTGCATTGAATTGTGTGCATGTAATTGTATTTCTTTCAGTGGAGCCTTGTAAACTGTCCGCCCGACGTTATCAACCTGCCATCGGCTCTCCTTCTTTCTCCCCGCGAGTCAAGCGCACCAGAAAGTCTATACAAAGAAGAAGATATGATTATATATCTTGGCAGGAACAGTGTGCATACATCAGCGTGTTTATGGGCGCGTGTGCACGTGTGCGTCACGGAGTGTCCTGGTTGGAGGAGAGAACCAACTCTTGGAACACTAGACAGAAGATATATACCTTTTTTCCAGAGCGAAGGGAAACACAGGCAGGCTCCAAATGATACACGGCTCGTCGAAGAGGCCGGCGAGAGCACGTTCTCTTTTCCTCCATCGATTCCTCGTCTCCAGGTGAACCCAGCTGTGAACCCGCGAGCTCCGCTGGACGCATTTCGTTCATTTTTTTAACGGTCCTTTTAACGTGACAATAATATCTCACAGCCAGCCTGTCTGCTGTCTCCCAGCATGTGCTGACTCGATTTGAACCCAGCTCTCCTGTCAATTTCTTCTCTGCCAGTTGGGCAGACTTCTCATCGTTTTTCTCTCTCTTTTTTAAAAAACATTTTTTTATCGTGCCTTTTTTTATTCGTGAACTTTCTTCCTAGAATCTAGTGCGCTTCCTTCTTCTTCCTTCTCGTAGGTAGGCCTCTTCCTTTGCCAAACAGTGGAGCACAGTGTTCCTTTGTTATTTCCAGGGATTAAGTCTAGATAACAACCGCAGCCACTCAGGCTCACCAGCACATCAGCGGCTTTCGATCTGTGGCTTTACATGCCTTAATTGGGATTTTAGAGGCATGTCCCCACAAAGGGAAGGGATTCCTAAATATCTCAGCTATGAGTTGAAACATTGGACACTTGACGGGGCTCTTACTCTAAAAAATAAAACAATAGCTGTCTCTTTTTGATGTGTCCTTATATAAAATCAGATATAGTGAGTTGTGTGTGAGTTCTACCTTTAATATCAGCTGCTGTGATAGAAACGTTTCATCAGCTTTAGCACATGCTCATTTGCTGTGCTTCCACTCAGGACAGAGGGATGATACATTACCAGCTGGTCCAACTCCAGTTGGCCCCTCCCCTTGACAACAGTTGCCTAGTGCCACAACTGGAGCCCATCACTGGGGCCGGGCTGACAGCCAGCCTGCCAGATGTGAAGCCTTCTCCACGCTGTCTGTAATCCAAGCAGAAACACAAACTTCAGGTACACACACTCGCACGTACGCAGATAACTCAACACTCGTAAAGTATAGCTTATCGTGTAGCACTACGCAATTACCTGCCGTGTGTGTGACTGCCTTTACTCTTCTTCTAAGAGTGCGCTGTAGAACATGAGAGACAGTTTCAGAAGTGGTATGCAGACCTCCCTGTTTTCCATCCAAACCCAGGAGTGACCTTGTTGTGGCCACAGATTCCCCTCCGTGTAAAGCAGCCTCCTTCAGGACCCTGCTATTAGCGGCTTTGTGGGTCAGAGTGGCGACATCTTAATGGCACACAGACAAGAGGAGGCTACAGACCCCTGCACCCTCCAGCACTGAGAGCACAGCTGACTGCAGGGAATGTGGACGCTTTGAGATGTATGCTGACAGCAGCCACCAGGGGCTGGTTGGAATTTGTGTTCACGCGAAGATAAATGAAGTACTGTTTTTATGCTGTTTTTACAAGGAAATCTTGGCAGCATTTTACATCCACTAAGGTACTCGTACATGCTAATTATAGGCAGGGAACTAGAACTAGGAACTAAGAAAAGGGGCCTTTGTGCTGAAATATGTTTTTATTTATGCTCCAGTTTGTAGGTCAGGAAACTGCCAGATTGACATACAGCACTCAGCACGTGTCGTAACTTTTAATTCTGAGATATCTGTCTATTTTTTGTGGGGGAGGGGGACCTTGAAACTATTTTTATGACTGTAGAGCAGGGGTAGGCAACGCCAGGCCTCGAGTGCCGGTGTCCTGCAGGTTTTAGATATCACCCTGGGTCAACACACCTGAATCAAATGATTAGTTCATTACCAGACCCCTGGAGAACTTCAAGACATGTTGAGGAGGTAATTTAGCCATTTGAATCAGCTGTGTTTGATCAAGGACACATCTAAAACCTGCAGGACACCGGCACTCGAGGCCTGGAGTCGCCTACCCCTGCTGTAGAGTAATAGAGTTAAAATGGAAATGTGTGCCAACAGCCTTTTTTTTTGCAAATTTGCATGAGTGAAACAAAAGGGAGGATTAATTAATCTCATAATCTTAGTCAATCAAAATACTACAGATTTGGTATGCGTGTAAAATAATTTTATACTCTGCTCAAAGCGCCTTATACAACATGACTTATATAGAAAGTACTTGAATGTGTAAATAACATTTGCACTCCGATGGAATCAACTTCAGGTTAGTGTCTTGCCCAAGAACGTTTTGCATGCAAACTGCAGCAGCAGCCAGGGATTGATCCATTAACCTTCCGATTAGAAGACTACTTCCTGCTCCCGTCCATATCAGCCAACAGCAGGTAGAACAGGGGTAGGCAACTCCAGGCCTCGAGTGCCGGTGCCGGTTACTATTAATTCAATAAGTTACACGTTCCCTTGCTGACACCGCTAATGAGCATTGTCAAACACGCTCAGAACGACTGAAGTTGTTTTAGATCATTAGTTGCCCTATTCACCGATTCATAAATGGACTGGTACTTATATGGCTTCTCTGCTCTACTGGAGCAGTATGCAATATGCCACATTCACCCATTCATACAAGCCCTTTCTTCTAACATTTAAACATATAAAATTGGAAGGCACATGAGGTTTAGTATGTTACCCAAGGACTGCAGTCAGGGATTAATCCGCCAACCTCCCAACTAGCAGATGACCTATGCTACATCCTGAGCTATAGCTATGCCACCCACACACAGCTACACCACAGTGAGATGGGATTTCTTGACATCTGCTGTATTTGTCAATATTAGGCCCAAACTATGGAAACTAAGAGATGCTCTCCTGTGGGCTCATTCTAGTTTTAGTGAATATTACCCAAATAAGGATGAATGCTGCATTTTGTGGGAACTACTTTAGGCCTTGGATTTATATTGATTTGGTCTGAGAGTGAGCATTTACTGCAGCAGTAAAGTGATTGTTGACATGTCAGTCAGTGCTACATGTTGCTTGTTGATGTATCCTTTCCTAGTTTATGGTTCCAAGAAATTATCTATCAGATCATGTTTCTATATATTTGCTTACAATGAAGTAAAACATAGAGTTTTGTCTGCCATTTCATTGAAAGCAGTCTTTATACTCTCTTTATACTCTTCAGTGAGTTAAGTATTGTCAGGCTCTCATAAACTGCTTTAGCAGAAATGGTAATAATGTCTGTGGCATTCAGGGTCATTCTGCTAAAATTGTAACAAGTAAAACAGACTTGAGCTACTTGGAAAACCTTCCAGAGGCCCTGAGAAGTAGTGTCGTTGAACTAATAAGTCACCATTTCCGATATTTTAAGTGCTCTGCCATGCCCAACTTCACCAGGCTCTAACTTGGCCCGTCCAGTCAAAACACTGGAACGAGTGTGTTTGTTCGTTAATCTTTCTGTTATGCTTTTAAACTAAAGTTACATTAAAAAATATCTTTCTGTTATAACAGAGCATGACTGTGTAATCTTAGGGAAACAAGTATGTGGTTAGTGGGCAATCCTTCAGTCCCTGTTAGCACAAGTGTTAATATGTTAGTGGCCACAAATTAATGCATTTCTCATCACGTGGACTAAGGAGGACACAAGCCATAAACTGTGAAAGCATGATAGGGCCCCTGCCCAATGACCCAGTCCAGGTCAAGACTGACAATTAGCTGTCACCTGACAGTATCATTGTTTTATATCCTCAGAGACAGTTCACAGTGAGTGCATAGCATCAGATAGCCTCGTTAATGAGCCTTATCTGAAGTGGCGACTGGCAAACAGCCAGCGAGAGAAAATAAGACACAGTGGGAGGAGAGTTTAAGAACATAAACAGATGCTCTGCTCTCAGATCTGAAAAAACAGTATTTCCTTCTCCTACTCAAGAGAAAGTTTCTCCAATCAATCCCAACGTGGTCTCCTCTGTGTTAAACTCCAATACCAGAAGAGACTTGCAGTAGCAACAGCGGCAGCCGTCAACCTATACACAGCTTGACCCTCGGTAAAAGTTCAGCCACCTACCTCCCCAAACCTCTCCCATCCACCTCATTTTCCAAACCTTTGTTCAGTCACAGGCCACGAGCAGAGAAATGTAAACAGAGCGCCCTGCTATGACTCACAGGGAGCTCCTTTATCATAGCAACTTGCCAACGTAGCAGCAACTACACCAGAAAAGAAATGAAGGGGGAAAATACAGCACATTTGTGCACAAATTTGCTGTCATTGATCATGACTGTAAGAATGGATTTATTTAGCTATAAATATGCGATTAATGGACTAAATCAACCTAAGTACTGAAGAGATTAATTTAATCTACTAATTTAGATAACTATGTTTATTATAAAAACCAAACAAATACAGCTAGAATCACTTTCTTGCTACATGCACTGCACACCTATTTGACCATTTGTCTAAGGAAATTTGGCTGCAGGCTTGACAGATGCTGTCTGTATTTGCTTAAAGTCAAAAGAATGAGCTTGTAACCCAGTTACATGGATAATAAAACATTAAATGCATTTAACATCTTTTTATACTGCAGTTGTATATCACTCAGGGTGGCCTGTGGCTTCATTATCACTCGCTCGCTATTGCAAATGCTCTGCGAGGCTAACATCAAAGCCCTCCATAAGTCAGCTGGTGTTTGGCTCGCTGCTCATCAAGCTGGCAAAGACCAGGCTTGAACTTCAGAAGCTCTGGCCTCGGTTCCACAAAGAAAGCAATGATGTCAAAATTTCTGGACACGCTGCAACATCATACCACTCTGAGGCTTGAGAGGAGCTAAAAGCTCTGCTGAAATCTGGAAATGGAGGTGCGACCATAAATCAGAGGTCCCTCACACTCTCTCACTCCTCACTAATTTCAGCCTTTTTTCTCTCTCTCCCATCCAGTCCTTCGGCCTCTCTCAGCCAGCGACGGCACATTTTAAACCCATTAGCGATCGGCCTGCCAGCTGTACATCAGCAGAAAACCATAAATTGTTTTATTGGATGAAGTTTCTGCAATGTGATGAGCTCAGCGTTACCGATTCCCGGTATACTGCAAGCGTATTGTGCGAGTGAAAGTGTGCCTCTTGTCAAATATTCAAGAAGAAATAATTGTTATTTCCAAGGATTTTGACATTCACTTTACTGTCTCGTGCGCATTTGTCACGCCTTTCTCCAAATCTGTGTCAGTGGGCTGGGACCTTTTATAGTGTTTAAATTGAATTTACTGTATAAATATTTGACTTCTTATTTCTGATTTTGCAATAGGCCATCTGTTATTTCTGCAGGCATGTGCTTAGCAGGCATAAAAATCATTGGTGTTTTTATTAAAATGTCTGTTTTGCCTTATGTGCAAAAGTTGCCGGTTAGTGTCGTCTAAGCTACAACTTTTCTTTAGCTAACTTTTATCGAAGAAGGACTTGTGTGAAGTTGTTTACATTAGGACCCACCTCCCTGTTCACACCAGCCTATCCAAGTCACACAGCTGTGTGCAATGCAAACACTCTGAGCCCCCTTGCATTGTGTTGCCAGAGCAACAAGACCAAAACCAGGTATATCTACCGTCCACTTGGTGGGCAGCCCACAGCCCCTCAGTGAGCCAGATGCTCCATTCCACATCAGTTTCTCCAATAATGTCACGGACAATGAAGAAAGAGGGTGAAGATTTTTCAAACTCCCCATCAGGCGAGGAGGTGGAGGGTGGCATTGGAGGATTTTGGGGGGTTTTGGTTGGTGGAACAAAACCAGTTTCCATTAACTGATTATTGCTGTTTTCAGCTGTTGCTGTGGAGACGTGATTTAACCCAGACGCTTAGCTACCCTTTTAACCTCCTCGTCATCCACTCCCCCAGGAGTATATACACTACGTGTACTGTGGAATAACACATCGGTGCGTCAGCAGCCCATAGGGAGGAATGTTGTCTCTGAAGACAGGTGCGTCACACCAGTACTGCCATGCAGCATGCACAGGAAATATTCCATTATATTCCATTTGTCTAACTCCCTGGACTGCAGACCCCTACAGTGACTGTTTATTGTCTGCTTTTCATTGTAAGAGGACCTTTATGGAGAAAACCAGATCGGTCAGTCGGTGGCGACTGGAATTTAAACTTGATGCTGCCATCAGCAGACTGTGTTCACCATTCAGGATTGTGGAGGAATATAATTAACAATGCCAAACATAACTGACCTACAGTGTCAGTGATCACATTTAAATCACTATTGATAATGGTGGTCCTAGTATTGCTTGATTTATAAACTCTAAAACTCAGCCCTGCTTAATGCAGCACACTTGCTTTCTTTGGTGTAGTGAGACCATTCAGAGATGGCTTGATGCATAAAATATATAGTATATACATGTTTTAATGATGGCTAAAGTAAATATGTTATCAATAATAGCCTTTTAACTACAATAGTAAACTGCACCTCCTGAACATGATGAAATAAATACAACGTGCCACTGAGACATAAATATCCACATGCACAGACAAGTGCATTAAAAAAGAGACACCAGCAACGACTGTAACGTGTTTGATTAATTAGGAGCTGAAATGGTGAAATGGTTTTTGTCTTTTACTGCAGGAATGTGTCCTCTGAGCCTGTTTAATATAAGCACCGTCATGCAGCAGCAAGAATCACATGTAGCATTGGAACCTGACTGACAAAAGATCTAACAATGTTTGGTGATTTAAAGCTTTCCATGGCATTTATTATTTGTAGTTATTCATTAAGATATTATGATTTAAAATAATCATGCTTCAATATCATACAAGTCGTGCATTACTTGTTTATAGTCTGCTAGACTCTGCTCAGGCGCGCCCGGGAAATAAACTATGCACCATCAACACTCATCGCATGTTTGAAGGGTGTTTCTTTTTTGCTTTTAAAATTTGTATTTATTAGCTGTTATGAATGATGAGACTGAATATCCAGAGATAGCTAATACTGACTGATATATCGGCCCCACTGATATATACTGATATATGTATAATGTTCCATATTAAATTATGGAATATAGAGTGGAGTTGGGATGGGACGGGAAAATTGGTTTTTGGGACATTTGTATCATGATTTATTCTTGGTTCACAGATCTTAAACCTCTATCAAATACATTGCTGGTTGATAGTCTGTTAGTATACTTCCCAAGGTCTTTCTAAAAAAAAAAATGGGAGTAATATGTCAGTTTTTCTTTTTTTAAATACTGTTTCACTGGTGTTCATTCAAGATTTAGCTTGCACATAAACATTACTATAGGCAATAGCAGAGAAGTAACAACTTGCCTGCTTGAAAATTGTATAGAACTGAAGAAAAACAGCTTCTTTTCTCCTTTCCTGGCAATTAAAGACACACTGGTATGCAGAGGTACATTTTTACGATGACGTACGTTTATGGGTTTTGAATACTTGAGCAGAATTTGAAGCGTATGGCACGCGCATTCTTTCATTTTTATATGGACTTTGACTCATGTCAAATTAAGCCTTTACATCTGAATTCACTGTTGTATTGACTGGTGGCAGCTGTCTGCCTTCTCCTGTCTCCTGGAGTGTTTCCACATAGCTGACTTGCATCATTTAAAATAAGTGGATAGGTGAAAGTGAAGGTGGGGATTTTGCCATCGACGGTCCAATGTTGAGTCTTTTCACTTATTGTTCCAGAACTACATCCAAGAAACACAAATTCAGCCGCACTTAAAAGACTTTATGAAACACATCATTCTTATACCAAGGTGATGTCTTACTTCAGGAGAAATTCATCAAGTATGAGCGCTATAGGGAGCTTTCAGTGTGTAAATCTTTTTTTCTTTTAAACCATTTGTGCCATATTCCTCTTCAAAAGAGAGGGTGAACTCATCGCTTTTGGACACGTAGACTAAGAGGGAACATGTTTGTGTGCTGGGGTGGGCATAGAGGACCAAGGGCAGGGGGTAATGAATCAGCTGAGGTTACGGAGAAGACGAATATGTACAGTCTGGAACAGGGCAGCTTGGATTTAGGAGGGCAGACAGCTGGCATTCTGTTTCTCATCAATAAACAATTACATCTGCCTCCACTCTGAAAACAGTGCATGTGCACCCCTCACTACATTTCATAACCTTTCCATACTCACATACTGTCCTGACAATCCAGTCACACGTTTGACGTGCATGGATCGTTAGCCTGGGGACTTTGCAAGGGGCAGAGGGATGCCAGCGAGCGATGATATCCAAACAAGATCAAGCTGTGCTCGTACTAACAGAACAAAGGAGAGAAGAAGAAGATAACATGTGTCATTGAGGCGATGATGATGCTGTAATATTGATTAAAATGTGAGAAAAGGTTATCAGGGAATCACTCAGAGAAGGACACTAATAAGGAGGTAGAGATCAGAGAGGCAGATGTAGAAAGAGACATGTGGTGTTGAGCAAGACCTGACCGGAACACATGTGAATGTGCGCTACATGTCCGAGAACATGTTCAAAATACAGGCGCTGAACTCACCCGAGACATAACAGCTGCAATGCAAGGCGCCAAAACACAAGGCTTGACACATGAACACAACCATATGTCAAAATGAGATGGGGGGAACAATGATTGCGCGCCGTGAGATATGCAGCTAAGGTGGTTGACTGGGGTCAGGCAACCAGAGGTCAACCACAGCTTTCAAGTCTGATTTGTCACACTGTTAGTCATAGTGATTACTCTGCTACGAAGACACATTAGGAGACGTCAGAGGCATAATTGGTTAAGTGAACCAATGAGACAGTGAGTAAGTGCTTGATGGCAAACTGCTGGGAAAAAAAACAGACAGATTTATAGTGATGTTTTCTTTTCTCTGAGCCGTTGAGGTTGAAGTACTTTCCTGTTTTTGAGTGAACAAATTAGGTTTGTGGACACAATTTTTTATTTACATGTTGTTCATGAAACGTTGCTGATTGTGTAAGTCAGAGTGGTCTCATAGGAACAATCTGATCTCCCAGTTTTTGGGAATATTCGACTGGATGACAGGAAGGCAGCCACAAGAAGACACAACACATGAGAACAAATTAGATGCACAGAGACTCGATCATCAAAAAGAGGCCCATGTCCTCTCAAAATGTGCCAGCTAAGTCTCAAGCACACATTAAAGCAGTCAGTGTTTTGAGGCCAGTGAGGCCTCATCCCGGCAACAGCCCACTCTGTTTTCCTGCTGTTAGTGTTTTTTAAAGAGCTCAGTGCTGCTAACTATCAATGGCGCGTTAAATAAGAGCAGTTATCAGGGTTAAATCTGAAGTTGAAATGGAGTGGAAAAGAGTCCTGTGATCCAAGAGGGAAGACTGTATAACAAGAGGGAAAGAAACAAGTTTCAATGGAGAGTCAAATACTTTTCTTTTACTGTCCTTATGCTTCTAATTATTAATATGATTCAGTTTAATGGAGGTAATTAGAGAGGATGAGCATAAATTTTCTCACTTATGACAGTGGTTTGCATAAAGTTTAGCATGGATGTGGAAAGAGCTGATCAAACAAAAGCACAAGCATATGTTTATGTTTTAAATTAATTTCTTTCATTATGCAATACATTTACCCACTATTTTATTTTACATCTATCCATCCATTTTCTTCCACTTATCCAATTGAGGGTTGTTGTTGGGCTGAAGCGTATACCAGCAGACATATGGTGAGACGCTGGGTATCCCCTGGACAGGTCGCCGGTCTGTTACAGGGCAAGTAGAGAAAGGAAACGAAAATTCACACCTACTGTCAATTAGAATCACAAGTCACGCAGCATTCATGTCTTTGAACTGTACGAAGACTAATGGGCAGGGAGAAGCAGTGTTGCCAACTCTTCAGTAAGGAAAATCGCTATTGGTTGTCCTAAAAGTCGCTAGAAGCCGCTAAATGACGTCATCGCATAATTTGCATAATTGGTCATGCTAATGTAATTGTACGTACGTTGTTGGAGAGAGAAATAACATCGTGGAAGAGACATAAAGTGAGTAAAAAACGTCCTAAATGCATTTAGAGTTTATTTAGAACTACAAATTAAATTTCTTTTAGCAATTATTGGTTTTTTTTAATGTCACAATTCCAACCCTGCTCCTTTATCCGGGCAAAGATGACCCGAAATAGGCACTCTGGTGGAGTTACTATGTGTGTGCGTGTGTGTTTATAAGTGGTTTTAAACCTTGTGATCCACAAAACAGCATAAGAGTAAAAGAAGAACTGACTGCGTTACAGTCAGTGCGGGAGCAGCGGCTTCGCTCATGCGTGATTCATTTGCAGTTTGGACTCATAGGTGTGAACGTCTCCTGTCCTGATAGCAGCTGGGGGAGGACTATCCTCCGCCCGTGAGCGTTTGGCACGGGCAAGGTGCCCACGGCAGCACCCGCTGCTTGTTGAGAGTAGGAGCAATACGCGCTTTCACGTCAAAAAGTCGTCATAAATAAGTCTCCAATAACACCAGAAAAAGTCGCCAGATTTGTCGCTTGTCGCTTTTTAGAAAAAAAGTTGCGAGGGTCTGAAAACTCGCTAAATATAGTGACAAAGTCGCTAAGTTGGCAACACTGGGGAGAAGACTGCTTTCCCATCTCCTCTCTGTACTAAAGGCTCTCACACTGACTTTTTTTGAAGGGGAAAAAAAAAGCTAGCTAGCCACCAGGTAGCACACCATGCAAGTTAGCTAAACTTCAATTACCATACAAATATTGGAGTTATTTAGATTTTGTTTTCATTTATGTCCAAAGTGATAGCAGAGCAGTAACATTTTAGCTTTGTAGAAAAGCCTCAGTCAGAATATTGTACTATCTTTAGATTGAAACTAGCTATAGCAGCTAACTTCCTGCTAACTTCTACCACCGTTAAACTTCATAAATCCTTTTTCAGGGATGCCACAATGTCAAACTTTATAGTAACATATTTTTTTAACGTTTGCTAAACAAAGAAGCTAATGATGTAAAACTTAGGAAGAGTATACGGTCATTGTTTTTTACTACTTTGGAAAAGGAAAAGCACTAGTCGTCAAGCTAAACTTTGAACCTAGCATTGAACCTTCCCACCAAAACCTTCCCACAAAAACATTAAATATATGTTTGCATATATGAGTTTTAATTTGTATTATTATTTTTATTAGTTTTTCTGTTTTCACAAATAGTACATAATTACATAACATAATAAAGTGTACAATTCAGAACCAAAAAAATAAATAAATAAATAAAAAACAAACAAAAACAAATAAACAAAACAAAAACAAACAGACTGATAACTAAGCACAGAACACCAGCTCAGTTCCATCTTCTGATGCTGGCCTATAAAGCTCTGAATGGTTTAGGACCAAAATACATCAATGACCTCCTGACCCAGTATGAACCATCCAGATCCCTCAGGTCATCTGGATCCGGTCTTTTATCAGTTCCCAGAGTCAGAACCAGACACGGAGAAGCTGCATTCAGCTTTTATGCTCCTTATATCTGGAACAAACTCCCAGAAAGCCTCAGATCAGCTGAAACACTCAGTTTATTTAAATCCAGGTTGAAGACTCACCTGTTCTCAGCTGCATTTGAATAAAGCACCAAATCCACACTTTAAGCTTAAATTTCAAAACTTACATTTAACTACTGATTTTATCTACTGTTCTGATTTTATCTGTTTTGATTTTATATACTGTTTTGTTTGTTTGTTTGTTTGTTTGTTAATTAGTTAGTTAGTTTATTGCTTGTTTTAATCAATTTTAAATCATGCTTTTTATTTGTTCTTGTTTCTAATGTCTCTGTAAAGCACTTTGAATCACCTTGTTGTTGAATTGTGCTATACAAATAAACTTGCCTTGCCTTGCCTTGCCTAAAAAATAAATAATAAATAAAGAGAGAATACAATACAGTACAATACCTGTGGTCCCAGTATTACGTTGCAGTTTGAACACTCAAGAGAATCCTTGTA
>NW_024386948.1:1729311-1936982 GCF_900408965.1 Simochromis diagramma
CGGTGTAATTTATGATTGAAGGCTCCTCAAAAAAGGTATAAAACTATTACCTAGAACTGTGATGCTTATTGGATTTGCCCTAGAAACAAATCCCTCTGACGTATCTGGCTCCGTTGGTTTTACAGATACCAAGAAAGCTTTACAGTTAGAATGAAGCCAGATGGAGGCCAGCAGACAGACATAAAAAGCCATATGATGATTTTACAATTATTTTCACCTCATCCTATCCACTCAAATATTTTTAATAGCTCTGCACTTAATCAACTGGTATTATTTTAGTATTTTTATATATTGTATTTATCTGTTGTGTTTAAGACAGCAATACTGATATAGCTTATCGGTTTGGCCTGCTCAGTCTGCCTTGAAAGTCCTACACAGACGTGCAGCTGGCTTTAAAGAGTAAAAGATTATAAATATAAATATATAATATATATATTATATATATATCATATATATGTATATAAACATGCACACGCTTGCTGCGATAGACAAGTGTGCACCAGGGAACACCGAGAGTCATCATGGACAAACACTTGGAATGGTGTAGTTAAAGAGAATCCATCAATGAAAGGATCAAAGTTGTGACATTTCCTATATTCTGAGATAAAAATCAGTCATGTGGGTGGGTTGGACGCTGCATGCAGCTTTTTTTCCTCCCTTCTTTTTTGACTCACCCCACCACTTTGGCCTTTCTGGTTTGTCCTACATTTAATGTGCCCTTGTTCGCATGTAAACATAGCTAGTACTACAAATCAGGTTTGGGGTTTGGTCAGGCGGTTGGAACATTTTTTCAGCTCGTTTTTTGAATGGAGAGTGCTAAATCGTGTTTATGTGTCTAAACCAATAGGATTCAAAGTGGTGTGCACATGCGGGTGTTTGTGGGGGTCAATAATGTGCAGGGTGTGTGCGCCTCGGCGACTGTGGACAGAAGTGGTGTGTGGGTGTGTGGGACTGTGTGTATTGTGTATATCTGTACAGTCAGAAATTAGTGCTGGGGGTTATTCTGGAAAATCATTGTCCGAGATGATAAATGATATGAAACAGTTATGTATCGTGTGGTTGTTCGTGATAACCAGGGAGTTTCTCTGGTGCATTTTTAATGGGAAAACTACTGTGGTTTTACAACCAAGGCCATGGCCTGCAGTGAAAAAACCACACTGCCAATAATAAAAGATGCCGATATGAACAAAAATTGAGAAAAAATAAAAAATGGCTGATTGAAGATGGCCTCATAGGTAAAAAAAACAAAACAACCCAAAACAAAACAAAAAGCCCCAGGGGAAACATTGTGTGCATTTCATAAAGTTGCAGTTTACTCGTAAGTACATTTGTGGAGACACAAGCACATGTCTGACGTTTAGCCTTTAAACCAGCATGAAAGCAAAGCTTGTGATTATTCTGTGGCCTAAAAACAGCTAAACTGCATTGAATTGTGTGCATGTAATTGTATTTCTTTCAGTGGAGCCTTGTAAACTGTCCGCCCGACGTTATCAACCTGCCATCGGCTCTCCTTCTTTCTCCCCGCAAGTCAAGCGCACCAGAAAGTCTATACAAAGAAGAAGATATGATTATATATCTTGGCAGGAACAGTGTGCATACATCAGCGTGTTTATGGGCGCGTGTGCACGTGTGCGTCACGGAGTGTCCTGGTTGGAGGAGAGAACCAACTCTTGGAACACTAGACAGAAGATATATACCTTTTTTCCAGAGCGAAGGGAAACACAGGCAGGCTCCAAATGATACACGGCTCGTCGAAGAGGCCGGCGAGAGCACGTTCTCTTTTCCTCCATCGATTCCTCGTCTCCAGGTGAACCCAGCTGTGAACCCGCGAGCTCCGCTGGACGCATTTCGTTCATTTTTTTAACGGTCCTTTTAACGTGACAATAATATCTCACAGCCAGCCTGTCTGCTGTCTCCCAGCATGTGCTGACTCGATTTGAACCCAGCTCTCCTGTCAATTTCTTCTCTGCCAGTTGGGCAGACTTCTCATCGTTTTTCTCTCTCTTTTTTAAAAAACATTTTTTTATCGTGCCTTTTTTTATTCGTGAACTTTCTTCCTAGAATCTAGTGCGCTTCCTTCTTCTTCCTTCTCGTAGGTAGGCCTCTTCCTTTGCCAAACAGTGGAGCACAGTGTTCCTTTGTTATTTCCAGGGATTAAGTCTAGATAACAACCGCAGCCACTCAGGCTCACCAGCACATCAGCGGCTTTCGATCTGTGGCTTTACATGCCTTAATTGGGATTTTAGAGGCATGTCCCCACAAAGGGAAGGGATTCCTAAATATCTCAGCTATGAGTTGAAACATTGGACACTTGACGGGGCTCTTACTCTAAAAATAAAACAATAGCTGTCTCTTTTTGATGTGTCCTTATATAAAATCAGATATAGTGAGTTGTGTGTGAGTTCTACCTTTAATATCAGCTGCTGTGATAGAAACGTTTCATCAGCTTTAGCACATGCTCATTTGCTGTGCTTCCACTCAGGACAGAGGGATGATACATTACCAGCTGGTCCAACTCCAGTTGGCCCCTCCCCTTGACAACAGTTGCCTAGTGCCACAACTGGAGCCCATCACTGGGGCCGGGCTGACAGCCAGCCTGCCAGATGTGAAGCCTTCTCCACGCTGTCTGTAATCCAAGCAGAAACACAAACTTCAGGTACACACACTCGCACGTACGCAGATAACTCAACACTCGTAAAGTATAGCTTATCGTGTAGCACTACGCAATTACCTGCCGTGTGTGTGACTGCCTTTACTCTTCTTCTAAGAGTGCGCTGTAGAACATGAGAGACAGTTTCAGAAGTGGTATGCAGACCTCCCTGTTTTCCATCCAAACCCAGGAGTGACCTTGTTGTGGCCACAGATTCCCCTCCGTGTAAAGCAGCCTCCTTCAGGACCCTGCTATTAGCGGCTTTGTGGGTCAGAGTGGCGACATCTTAATGGCACACAGACAAGAGGAGGCTACAGACCCCTGCACCCTCCAGCACTGAGAGCACAGCTGACTGCAGGGAATGTGGACGCTTTGAGATGTATGCTGACAGCAGCCACCAGGGGCTGGTTGGAATTTGTGTTCACGCGAAGATAAATGAAGTACTGTTTTTATGCTGTTTTTACAAGGAAATCTTGGCAGCATTTTACATCCACTAAGGTACTCGTACATGCTAATTATAGGCAGGGAACTAGAACTAGGAACTAAGAAAAGGGGCCTTTGTGCTGAAATATGTTTTTATTTATGCTCCAGTTTGTAGGTCAGGAAACTGCCAGATTGACATACAGCACTCAGCACGTGTCGTAACTTTTAATTCTGAGATATCTGTCTATTTTTTGTGGGGGAGGGGGACCTTGAAACTATTTTTATGACTGTAGAGCAGGGGTAGGCAACGCCAGGCCTCGAGTGCCGGTGTCCTGCAGGTTTTAGATATCACCCTGGGTCAACACACCTGAATCAAATGATTAGTTCATTACCAGACCCCTGGAGAACTTCAAGACATGTTGAGGAGGTAATTTAGCCATTTGAATCAGCTGTGTTTGATCAAGGACACATCTAAAACCTGCAGGACACCGGCACTCGAGGCCTGGAGTCGCCTACCCCTGCTGTAGAGTAATAGAGTTAAAATGGAAATGTGTGCCAACAGCCTTTTTTGCAAATTTGCATGAGTGAAACAAAAGGGAGGATTAATTAATCTCATAATCTTAGTCAATCAAAATACTACAGATTTGGTATGCGTGTAAAATAATTTTATACTCTGCTAAAAGTGCCTTATACAACATGACTTATATAGAAAGTACTTGAATGTGTAAATAACATTTGCACTCCGATGGAATCAACTTCAGGTTAGTGTCTTGCCCAAGAACGTTTTGCATGCAAACTGCAGCAGCAGCCAGGGATTGATCCATTAACCTTCCGATTAGAAGACTACTTCCTGCTCCCGTCCATATCAGCCAACAGCAGGTAGAACAGGGGTAGGCAACTCCAGGCCTCGAGTGCCGGTGCCGGTTACTATTAATTCAACAAGTTACATGTTCCCTTGCTGACACCGCTAATGAGCATTGTCAAACACGCTCAGAACGACTGAAGTTGTTTTAGATCATTAGTTGCCCTATTCACCGATTCATAAATGGACTGGTACTTATATGGCTTCTCTGCTCTACTGGAGCAGTATGCAATATGCCACATTCACCCATTCATACAAGCCCTTTCTTCTAACATTTAAACATATAAAATTGGAAGGCACATGAGGTTTAGTATGTTACCCAAGGACTGCAGTCAGGGATTAATCCGCCAACCTCCCAACTAGCAGATGACCTATGCTACATCCTGAGCTATAGCTATGCCACCCACACACAGCTACACCACAGTGAGATGGGATTTCTTGACATCTGCTGTATTTGTCAATATTAGGCCCAAACTATGGAAACTAAGAGATGCTCTCCTGTGGGCTCATTCTAGTTTTAGTGAATATTACCCAAATAAGGATGAATGCTGCATTTTCTGGGAACTACTTTAGGCCTTGGATTTATATTGATTTGGTCTGAGAGTGAGCATTTACTGCAGCAGTAAAGTGATTGTTGACATGTCAGTCAGTGCTACATGTTGCTTGTTGATGTATCCTTTCCTAGTTTATGGTTCCAAGAAATTATCTATCAGATCATGTTTCTATATATTTGCTTACAATGAAGTAAAACATAGAGTTTTGTCTGCCATTTCATTGAAAGCAGTCTTTATACTCTCTTTATACTCTTCAGTGAGTTAAGTATTGTCAGGCTCTCATAAACTGCTTTAGCAGAAATGGTAATAATGTCTGTGGCATTCAGGGTCATTCTGCTAAAATTGTAACAAGTAAAACAGACTTGAGCTACTTGGAAAACCTTCCAGAGGCCCTGAGAAGTAGTGTCGTTGAACTAATAAGTCACCATTTCCGATATTTTAAGTGCTCTGCCATGCCCAACTTCACCAGGCTCTAACTTGGCCCGTCCAGTCAAAACACTGGAACGAGTGTGTTTGTTCGTTAATCTTTCTGTTATGCTTTTAAACTAAAGTTACATTAAAAAATATCTTTCTGTTATAACAGAGCATGACTGTGTAATCTTAGGGAAACAAGTATGTGGTTAGTGGGCAATCCTTCAGTCCCTGTTAGCACAAGTGTTAATATGTTAGTGGCCACAAATTAATGCATTTCTCGTCACGTGGACTAAGGAGGACACAAGCCATAAACTGTGAAAGCATGATAGGGCCCCTGCCCAATGACCCAGTCCAGGTCAAGACTGACAATTAGCTGTCACCTGACAGTATCATTGTTTTATAGCCTCAGAGACAGTTCACAGTGAGTGCATAGCATCAGATAGCCTCGTTAATGAGCCTTATCTGAAGTGGCGACTGGCAAACAGCCAGCGAGAGAAAATAAGACACAGTGGGAGGAGAGTTTAAGAACATAAACAGATGCTCTGCTCTCAGATCTGAAAAACAGTATTTCCTTCTCCTACTCAAGAGAAAGTTTCTCCAATCAATCCCAACGTGGTCTCCTCTGTGTTAAACTCCAATACCAGAAGAGACTTGCAGTAGCAACAGCGGCAGCCGTCAACCTATACACAGCTTGACCCTCGGTAAAAGTTCAGCCACCTACCTCCCCAAACCTCTCCCATCCACCTCATTTTCCAAACCTTTGTTCAGTCACAGGCCACGAGCAGAGAAATGTAAACAGAGCGCCCTGCTATGACTCACAGGGAGCTCCTTTATCATAGCAACTTGCCAACGTAGCAGCAACTACACCAGAAAAGAAATGAAGGGGAAAATACAGCACATTTGTGCACAAATTTGCTGTCATTGATCATGACTGTAAGAATGGATTTATTTAGCTATAAATATGCGATTAATGGACTAAATCAACCTAAGTACTGAAGAGATTAATTTAATCTACTAATTTAGATAACTATGTTTATTATAAAAACCAAACAAATACAGCTAGAATCACTTTCTTGCTACATGCACTGCACACCTATTTGACCATTTGTCTAAGGAAATTTGGCTGCAGGCTTGACAGATGCTGTCTGTATTTGCTTAAAGTCAAAAGAATGAGCTTGTAACCCAGTTACATGGATAATAAAACATTAAATGCATTTAACATCTTTTTATACTGCAGTTGTATATCACTCAGGGTGGCCTGTGGCTTCATTATCACTCGCTCGCTATTGCAAATGCTCTGCGAGGCTAACATCAAAGCCCTCCATAAGTCAGCTGGTGTTTGGCTCGCTGCTCATCAAGCTGGCAAAGACCAGGCTTGAACTTCAGAAGCTCTGGCCTCGGTTCCACAAAGAAAGCAATGATGTCAAAATTTCTGGACACGCTGCAACATCATACCACTCTGAGGCTTGAGAGGAGCTAAAAGCTCTGCTGAAATCTGGAAATGGAGGTGCGACCATAAATCAGAGGTCCCTCACACTCTCTCACTCCTCACTAATTTCAGCCTTTTTTCTCTCTCTCCCATCCAGTCCTTCGGCCTCTCTCAGCCAGCGACGGCACATTTTAAACCCATTAGCGATCGGCCTGCCAGCTGTACATCAGCAGAAAACCATAAATTGTTTTATTGGATGAAGTTTCTGCAATGTGATGAGCTCAGCGTTACCGATTCCCGGTATACTGCAAGCGTATTGTGCGAGTGAAAGTGTGCCTCTTGTCAAATATTCAAGAAGAAATAATTGTTATTTCCAAGGATTTTGACATTCACTTTACTGTCTCGTGCGCATTTGTCACGCCTTTCTCCAAATCTGTGTCAGTGGGCTGGGACCTTTTATAGTGTTTAAATTGAATTTACTGTATAAATATTTGACTTCTTATTTCTGATTTTGCAATAGGCCATCTGTTATTTCTGCAGGCATGTGCTTAGCAGGCATAAAACTCATTGGTGTTTTTATTAAAATGTCTGTTTTGCCTTATGTGCAAAAGTTGCCGGTTAGTGTCGTCTAAGCTACAACTTTTCTTTGACTTTATCGAAGAAGGACTTGTGTGAAGTTGTTTACATTAGGACCCACCTCCCTGTTCACACCAGCCTATCCAAGTCACACAGCTGTGTGCAATGCAAACACTCTGAGCCCCCTTGCATTGTGTTGCCAGAGCAACAAGACCAAAACCAGGTATATCTACCGTCCACTTGGTGGGCAGCCCACAGCCCCTCAGTGAGCCAGATGCTCCATTCCACATCAGTTTCTCCAATAATGTCACGGACAATGAAGAAAGAGGGTGAAGATTTTTCAAACTCCCCATCAGGCGAGGAGGTGGAGGGTGGCATTGGAGGATTTTGGGGGGTTTTGGTTGGTGGAACAAAACCAGTTTCCATTAACTGATTATTGCTGTTTTCAGCTGTTGCTGTGGAGACGTGATTTAACCCAGACGCTTAGCTACCCTTTTAACCTCCTCGTCATCCACTCCCCCAGCAGTATATACACTACGTGTACTGTGGAATAACACATCGGTGCGTCAGCAGCCCATAGGGAGGAATGTTGTCTCTGAAGACAGGTGCGTCACACCAGTACTGCCATGCAGCATGCACAGGAAATATTCCATTATATTCCATTTGTCTAACTCCCTGGACTGCAGACCCCTACAGTGACTGTTTATTGTCTGCTTTTCATTGTAAGAGGACCTTTATGGAGAAAACCAGATCGGTCAGTCGGTGGCGACTGGAATTTAAACTTGATGCTGCCATCAGCAGACTGTGTTCACCATTCAGGATTGTGGAGGAATATAATTAACAATGCCAAACATAACTGACCTACAGTGTCAGTGATCACATTTAAATCACTATTGATAATGGTGGTCCTAGTATTGCTTGATTTATAAACTCTAAAACTCAGCCCTGCTTAATGCAGCACACTTGCTTTCTTTGGTGTAGTGAGACCATTCAGAGATGGCTTGATGCATAAAATATATAGTATATACATGTTTTAATGATGGCTAAAGTAAATATGTTATCAATAATAGCCTTTTAACTACAATAGTAAACTGCACCTCCTGAACATGATGAAATAAATACAACGTGCCACTGAGACATAAATATCCACATGCACAGACAAGTGCATTAAAAAAGAGACACCAGCAACGACTGTAACGTGTTTGATTAATTAGGAGCTGAAATGGTGAAATGGTTTTTGTCTTTTACTGCAGGAATGTGTCCTCTGAGCCTGTTTAATATAAGCACCGTCATGCAGCAGCAAGAATCACATGTAGCATTGGAACCTGACTGACAAAAGATCTAACAATGTTTGGTGATTTAAAGCTTTCCATGGCATTTATTATTTGTAGTTATTCATTAAGATATTATGATTTAAAATAATCATGCTTCAATATCATACAAGTCGTGCATTACTTGTTTATAGTCTGCTAGACTCTGCTCAGGCGCGCCCGGGAAATAAACTATGCACCATCAACACTCATCGCATGTTTGAAGGGTGTTTCTTTTTTGCTTTTAAAATTTGTATTTATTAGCTGTTATGAATGATGAGACTGAATATCCAGAGATAGCTAATACTGACTGATATATCGGCCCCACTGATATATACTGATATATGTATAATGTTCCATATTAAATTATGGAATATAGAGTGGAGTTGGGATGGGACGGGAAAATTGGTTTTTGGGACATTTGTATCATGATTTATTCTTGGTTCACAGATCTTAAACCTCTATCAAATACATTGCTGGTTGATAGTCTGTTAGTATACTTCCCAAGGTCTTTCTAAAAAAAAAATGGGAGTAATATGTCAGTTTTTCTTTTTTTAAATACTGTTTCACTGGTGTTCATTCAAGATTTAGCTTGCACATAAACATTACTATAGGCAATAGCAGAGAAGTAACAACTTGCCTGCTTGAAAATTGTATAGAACTGAAGAAAAACAGCTTCTTTTCTCCTTTCCTGGCAATTAAAGACACACTGGTATGCAGAGGTACATTTTTACGATGACGTACGTTTATGGGTTTTGAATACTTGAGCAGAATTTGAAGCGTATGGCACGCGCATTCTTTCATTTTTATATGGACTTTGACTCATGTCAAATTAAGCCTTTACATCTGAATTCACTGTTGTATTGACTGGTGGCAGCTGTCTGCCTTCTCCTGTCTCCTGGAGTGTTTCCACATAGCTGACTTGCATCATTTAAAATAAGTGGATAGGTGAAAGTGAAGGTGGGGATTTTTGCCATCGACGGTCCAATGTTGAGTCTTTTCACTTATTGTTCCAGAACTACATCCAAGAAACACAAATTCAGCCGCACTTAAAAGACTTTATGAAACACATCATTCTTATACCAAGGTGATGTCTTACTTCAGGAGAAATTCATCAAGTATGAGCGCTATAGGGAGCTTTCAGTGTGTAAATCTTTTTTTCTTTTAAACCATTTGTGCCATATTCCTCTTCAAAAGAGAGGGTGAACTCATCGCTTTTGGACACGTAGACTAAGAGGGAACATGTTTGTGTGCTGGGGTGGGCATAGAGGACCAAGGGCAGGGGGTAATGAATCAGCTGAGGTTACGGAGAAGAAGAATATGTACAGTCTGGAACAGGGCAGCTTGGATTTAGGAGGGCAGACAGCTGGCATTCTGTTTCTCATCAATAAACAATTACATCTGCCTCCACTCTGAAAACAGTGCATGTGCACCCCTCACTACATTTCATAACCTTTCCATACTCACATACTGTCCTGACAATCCAGTCACACGTTTGACGTGCATGGATCGTTAGCCTGGGGACTTTGCAAGGGGCAGAGGGATGCCAGCGAGCGATGATATCCAAACAAGATCAAGCTGTGCTCGTACTAACAGAACAAAGGAGAGAAGAAGAAGATAACATGTGTCATTGAGGCGATGATGATGCTGTAATATTGATTAAAATGTGAGAAAAGGTTATCAGGGAATCACTCAGAGAAGGACACTAATAAGGAGGTAGAGATCAGAGAGGCAGATGTAGAAAGAGACATGTGGTGTTGAGCAAGACCTGACCGGAACACATGTGAATGTGCGCTACATGTCCGAGAACATGTTCAAAATACAGGCGCTGAACTCACCCGAGACATAACAGCTGCAATGCAAGGCGCCAAAACACAAGGCTTGACACATGAACACAACCATATGTCAAAATGAGATGGGGGGAACAATGATTGCGCGCCGTGAGATATGCAGCTAAGGTGGTTGACTGGGGTCAGGCAACCAGAGGTCAACCACAGCTTTCAAGTCTGATTTGTCACACTGTTAGTCATAGTGATTACTCTGCTACGAAGACACATTAGGAGACGTCAGAGGCATAATTGGTTAAGTGAACCAATGAGACAGTGAGTAAGTGCTTGATGGCAAACTGCTGGGAAAAAAAACAGACAGATTTATAGTGATGTTTTCTTTTCTCTGAGCCGTTGAGGTTGAAGTACTTTCCTGTTTTTGAGTGAACAAATTAGGTTTGTGGACACAATTTTTTTATTTACATGTTGTTCATGAAACGTTTGCTGATTGTGTAAGTCAGAGTGGTCTCATAGGAACAATCTGATCTCCCAGTTTTTGGGAATATTCGACTGGATGACAGGAAGGCAGCCACAAGAAGACACAACACATGAGAACAAATTAGATGCACAGAGACTCGATCATCAAAAAGAGGCCCATGTCCTCTCAAAATGTGCCAGCTAAGTCTCAAGCACACATTAAAGCAGTCAGTGTTTTGAGGCCAGTGAGGCCTCATCCCGGCAACAGCCCACTCTGTTTTCCTGCTGTTAGTGTTTTTTAAAGAGCTCAGTGCTGCTAACTATCAATGGCGCGTTAAATAAGAGCAGTTATCAGGGTTAAATCTGAAGTTGAAATGGAGTGGAAAAGAGTCCTTGTGATCCAAGAGGGAAGACTGTATAACAAGAGGGAAAGAAACAAGTTTCAATGGAGAGTCAAATACTTTTCTTTTTACTGTCCTTATGCTTCTAATTATTAATATGATTCAGTTTAATGGAGGTAATTAGAGAGGATGAGCATAAATTTTCTCACTTATGACAGTGGTTGCATAAAGTTTAGCATGGATGTGGAAAGAGCTGATCAAACAAAAGCACAAGCATATGTTTATGTTTTAAATTAAATTTCTTTTCATTATGCAATACATTTACCCACTATTTTATTTTACATCTATCCATCCATTTTCTTCCACTTATCCAATTGAGGGTTGTGGTTGGGCTGAAGCGTATACCAGCAGACATATGGTGAGACGCTGGGTATCCCCTGGACAGGTCGCCGGTCTGTTACAGGGCAAGTAGAGAAAGGAAACGAAAATTCACACCTACTGTCAATTTAGAATCACAAGTCACCAGCATTCATGTCTTTGAACTGTACGAAGACTAATGGGCAGGGAGAAGCAGTGTTGCCAACTCTTCAGTAAGGAAAATCGCTATTGGTTGTCCTAAAAGTCGCTAGAAGCCGCTAAATGACGTCATCGCATAATTTGCATAATTGGTCATGCTAATGTAATTGTACGTACGTTGTTGGAGAGAGAAATAACATCGTGGAAGAGACATAAAGTGAGTAAAAAACGTCCTAAATGCATTTAGAGTTTATTTAGAACTACAAATTAAATTTCTTTTAGCAATTATTGTTTTTTTTAATGTCACAATTCCAACCCTGCTCCTTTATCTGGGCAAAGATGACCCGAAATAGGCACTCTGGTAGAGTTACTATGTGTGTGCGTGTGTGTTTATAAGTGGTTTTAAACCTTGTGATCCACAAAACAGCATAAGAGTAAAAGAAGAACTGACTGCGTTACAGTCAGTGCGGGAGCAGCGGCTTCGCTCATGCGTGATTCATTTGCAGTTTGGACTCATAGGTGTGAACGTCTCCTGTCCTGATAGCAGCTGGGGGAGGACTATCCTCCGCCCGTGAGCGTTTGGCACGGGCAAGGTGCCCACGGCAGCACCCGCTGCTTGTTGAGAGTAGGAGCAATACGCGCTTTCACGTCAAAAAGTCATCATAAATAAGTCTCCAATAACACCAGAAAAAGTCACCAGATTTGTCGCTTGTCGCTTTTTAGAAAAAAAGTTGCTAAGAGGGTCTGAAAACTCGCTAAATATAGTGACAAAGTCGCTAAGTTGGCAACACTGGGGAGAAGACTGCTTTCCCATCTCCTCTCTGTACTAAAGGCTCTCACACTGACTTTTTTTGAAGGGGAAAAAAAAAGCTAGCTAGCCACCAGGTAGCACACCATGCAAGTTAGCTAAACTTCAATTACCATACAAATATTGGAGTTATTTAGATTTTGTTTTCATTTATGTCCAAAGTGATAGCAGAGCAGTAACTTTTTAGCTTTGTAGAAAAGCCTCAGTCAGAATATTGTACTATCTTTAGATTGAAACTAGCTATAGCAGCTAACTTCCTGCTAACTTCTACCACCGTTAAACTTCATAAATCCTTTTTCAGGGATGCCACAATGTCAAACTTTATAGTAACATATTTTTTTTAACGTTTGCTAAACAAAGAAGCTAATGATGTAAAACTTAAGAAGAGTATACGGTCATTGTTTTTTACTACTTTGGAAAAGGAAAAGCACTAGTCGTCAAGCTAAACTTTGAACCTAGCATTGAACCTTCCCACCAAAACCTTCCCACAAAAACATTAAATATATGTTTGCATATATGAGTTTTAATTTGTATTATTATTATTTTTATTAGTTTTTCTGTTTTCACAAATAGTACATAATTACATAACATAATAAAGTGTACAATTCAGAACCAAAAATAAATAAATAAATAAATAAAAAACAAACAAAAACAAATAAACAAAACAAAAACAAACAGACTGATAACTAAGCACAGAACACCAGCTCAGTTCCATCTTCTGATGCTGGCCTATAAAGCTCTGAATGGTTTAGGACCAAAATACATCAATGACCTCCTGACCCAGTATGAACCATCCAGATCCCTCAGGTCATCTGGATCCGGTCTTTTATCAGTTCCCAGAGTCAGAACCAGACACGGAGAAGCTGCATTCAGCTTTTATGCTCCTTATATCTGGAACAAACTCCCAGAAAGCCTCAGATCAGCTGAAACACTCAGTTTATTTAAATCCAGGTTGAAGACTCACCTGTTCTCAGCTGCATTTGAATAAAGCACCAAATCCACACTTTAAGCTTAAATTTCAAAACTTACATTTAACTACTGATTTTATCTACTGTTCTGATTTTATCTGTTTTGATTTTATATACTGTTTTGTTTGTTTGTTTGTTTGTTTGTTAATTAGTTAGTTAGTTTATTTGCTTGTTTTAATCAATTTTAAATCATGCTTTTTATTTGTTCTTGTTTCTAATGTCTCTGTAAAGCACTTTGAATCACCTTGTTGTTGAATTGTGCTATACAAATAAACTTGCCTTGCCTTGCCTTGCCTAAAAAATAAATAAATAAATAAAGAGAGAATACAATACAGTACAATACCTGTGGTCCCAGTATTACGTTGCAGTTTGAACACTCAAGAGAATCCTTGTAACATAATATTAGAAACATCAGGTTCCACATAGTTCAAGTATGGTTCCCACACCTTAAAGAATTGATCTGTTTTTGAGTGCAGTACACATGTAAGATATTCCAATGGCACTAGATCCAACACTACTCTTTGCCAACCTTTAATAGTTGGTGCTTTTTCATAAATCCATTGGAGTAGTATATTCTTCCTTGCCGCATCGGTGAGAACACAGTACAAACTCCTATTATTCTTGGATATTAATCGCCGGCTGGGGAGGCCCAGTATGAGAGACAGAGGGTCCATCTCCAATTCACAACCGAAAATCTTCTCCATTTCAGATAACACATTAGACCAATATTCTTGCAATTTCAAACATGACCAGAAGCTGTGAGTTAGGGTACCAATTTCTGTCTTACATTTGAGGCACATGGCTGAAAGGGTAGGATTATATTGATGTCTGCGAAATATGGATATATGCATTCTGTGTATAATTTTTAACAGTATTGCTTTGGTACGATTACAAACTGAGATTGATTTGGCATAACTCCAGACATCTTTCCACTCTTCATCATCAATTGGTATACCTAACTCCTTTTCCCATGTGCCTTTAAGCCTCTGTGACATCACTGAAAGTACAGAATATAAAGCCTTATAAAATATCTTCACAGGTACCTCTTTGTCTGTTAAAAATAATAATTTTTCAACAGGAGAGACTTCATGACTCTCATTAAGTTAGTACTATGTAAAATATAATGCCTTATCTGTAAGTAACGGAAAAAGTCATGTTTGGGGAGAGAATATTTCTCAACCATTTGGTTTTAAATGGCATAAATACATTGTCGGAGAATAAGTCCCTCAGTCTCTGAATTCCTTTGTTCTTCCATTCCTTAAAACCTATATCGAACATCCCCGGTTGAAAGTCAAGATTATTCACAATAGGGGTAAACACAGATGTTAACTTCAACCTTCCCTCAATTCGACATACTGACCGCCAGGCCTTAAGTGTATTAAGTGTGACTGGATTATCACAGCTCAATCTAATATCTTTAAAGTTCTTAAAGAACAGTAAGTCCATTAATGGATACTTTGAAAGAGAGGTTTCAATCCCCAACCAGATAGAGTGTGAATTATTTGTGACCCAGTCATGAATATAGCTCATGTGAGTACTCAATTGATATGTTCTAATATTTGGTAAATCTAGACCTCCTACTGAACCTGGGAGCTGCAGTGTAGCCATCTTAAGTTTTGGTCTGCGTTTGCTCCATATAAAAGAGCTTAGCCAGCCATTCAGATCCTTCATCACTCTATTTGAAAATATAACTGGAATCATTTGGACAGGATATAACAGTCGAGGCAAAATATTCATCTTAATCAAAGCTATACATCCTAGCCAGGAAACGGGTAGGGAATTCCATCTCTCCAAATCCTGCTTTACCTTCTCGAACAGAGGGACAAAATTTGCTTTATACATTTCTTTAAATTCTGGAGTTATAAATATCCCTAAGTATACAAAACCTGTGGGGGACCATTTGAAGGGGAAAGAAAACAGTCCAGTTGGCACTGAATTAAGGCTCCCAATTGGCATAGCCTCTGACTTAGTCAAATTTCAAACAGCTGAACCCAATACACATGAGGACCGGAGGAGACAAGCTGAACACAATGACAACAGACACAGGCTGTGTCCCAATTCAGGGTCTGCACGCTTGAAGTACGCGCACTACGCGCACTACGCGTACTACGTACGGTGCGTACTATAAGTACGAGAAGTGCGGAAGTGAGAGGCTTGTGAAATGGGATCTTATTAGGGAAATTCCACATACATAAATGTAAATTTCAAAACTCAACCCCATCATTTAATTTGTTTTGATTGAAATTGAATATTACTTAAACTCTCTTCAATTAACTTCCAATAAAAAAGGTTTATCATTGATTGAAATTCATTCAGAAATGTTTAACGAATGAGCTGTCACAACTTTCAAGTACAAAGTTGTTATGAAGTCTGTCACATTCCCCCCCTTTTTTTTCTTTTTTCTCCTTTATTTATTTATCCTTCTTATTTCATTGTACTGTATATTGTTACTCTTATTTGCCTTGTATGTCTACTGTACAAACCGAACTGGAATGACTGACTGTTCGCTTTATAAGTTCAATAAAGTTTGGGGGAAAAAAAAAAAAAACCTCTTCGGCCGCTCCCTTCTGCCGTATTTTGCGGCAAAATTATCCACACCCACCGCCGCGCTATGAATTGTGGGATATATGGGACCACGAAGCGTGCACCGGACCACGCTCGATATTTGGGGAAATCGACGGCGCATTTGGAGCATGCATTTGAGGTACACTTCGAATTGGGACAGCCGTCGTCGCGTGGCGGTGACGTAACCGCACTTGAAATGCGTACTTCAAGCGTGCAGACCCTGAATTGGGACACAGCTACAGACTTTCAGAACAAAACAGGAAATCTAGAACCCGAACCGGACACAAGGGGGGAGGACACAGAATAACTAGAACAGAGGGACATAATCATAAAACACAAAACGCTGGGCCAACGACCCAGCACCATGACACTATCACAGTTTAGTGGTAAACGCTGTTAAGAGTACCTGATGTAACAACGATCGTACAGAACAATTATTGCTGTATTTATTGCTTTAGTAAAATTTAATTATGTGCATTTATCCTTATAGATAGGCATATTCAAGCAGCATATGGACAGTAATCTCTTCATTCATGCTTGCATTAAATCATCCTGTTAAGGAGTAGTAGTTTGCATAATCAGTGGTATTGTAAAAGGGGAAACAAGCCATCTTGTGTAATGGTTCAGTGTTTTGATCAAAATATTTCCCGTTCCCTGAAAACGCATTCCTAATTACTGGCTATTAGAAGGTCCCATCAGAGGTTTTATAAGAGCTAGGGAATTGTGTTGCTGGAAGTTTCCGTCACCTGTATACTGTATCTAGGTTTATACTAGAATAAATCTGGTTGAAATTTCATGCTTCCAAGTCTTATATTAGTAAAATGATGTTTAAATGATTTAAAACTGCAGAAGTCAAAGCCATTCTCGGGAGAACTGGTATGTGGGAAACAAAGACACTGCAAGGCTCAAGTTTTTGACATTTTTGCTTGTACAAATAAGAAAAAAAGAAAAAAGTTCAAGAGCATTTCACTTCAATAGACTAATGAATTTAACACTAAAAGATCATTTATTGTTTCTGCTATAAAATTGGAAATTTGCAATCTGTATCAAGTAGAAACAGTTGCTTTCAACCAAAAATTAGCCCAGCTTGAACCAATACTTTTGTGCCCCAAATTTAATCATAATGTTTTATCAATTTACTGACAAACATAAACACAACTTTACCTGATCGTGAACACAGTTTGAACGCCTGGTGCACCTGCTGATCTCAAACTGCAGCATTTTCAACAAATAGTTTACAATAATCCCCACCATTTGTGCACAAGCAGGTCGTCTCCGTAGCCTGTATCCAGGAGGCAGTTTCCACATTCTTCCCAACGGCACACCTCACCCTTGTCCATCACCACAAACTTCCACTCCACAATGCTCTCTGCAGGCAGGCTGACAACAGTGGCCCAATTCCCATCCTTGGCTCTCTCAAGCAGGATGAATTTCTTCCAGTTCCCCAGCTCTTGCTACATCTGATATTTTTTTGAATTTATTGCTCAGAGTCTATTTAACATAAACAAGCAAAAACATAAAGGGAGTTTAGGATTAAAGAAAATCACACTTATGAGGTAGTAGTCTCAAAAACTCATGTTTCAGATTTACTTGACATTACAAGATAGAACTATCATGATAGTGAACTTAGCTTTAAGCTACCTCTGGTATAATGCATAAAGCTGCAGCATTTATGTTAAGACTGAATATGGTCCTTTTTCCAAATAAAATTACAGGAACATTTTGTTTTCTTTCAGCAGGGTCAACAGTTGTGTTTTAGTAATAGCCAATGAGTACTGAACCGAAACGTTCAAATGAGTGTTCATTTGTATGGATAACACCAGTTAAAATTAATAAAACTCATAATACAACCTAGGAAAAGTAAGTGGGGGTTGATCATCATGTTCCTGGTTATATTAATAGGGCTAAACCGTAGCAGTGAGTTACTTTATTTTGTTGCCTTTTGTGCTAAACTGATCTCAGCTAGCTTTTTTTGTTAGCCTTTTCTGAAAGTGCGTGTGAAAAATAAATAATTCTGATGCAAGTGATTTTAGAAATAGTAACATTATTTATTGCGGGTCTAACTCCAGTTCAGACGTGTACTGTTAAACCCCGGGCTTTGTTACTCGCCAACAGCTCTCAGAGGGCTACACCTATTCTCATAGAGTACATTTCCCACACATAAGCTTTACTTGGGTGGGTCGCTAAGGCATATCAACGACCACCCAAGTATATTTGATGACTTATTTTAGAATTTGTTAGAATTTATTTTTTTAATCTGTCTGAGAGAATGATGTCAACTGCAGCCAGTATATTAGGAGATAATCCGCTTGCTCTTACTTTGAAAGTTCAGTCACTATGAACCAACTACCCCGAGGCCTTCTGTTCTTGTCCTTGGCTATCTACAGAATCATGCTCTCGTCCAGTGGTCTGATGGACTGTAACACCACCCTCTCGATCTGCAAGTGGCAACATTAGCTCTTGTTCTGCTTAAAAATCCTTCTTGCAATTGGGGATGCACTGTAACCATAGAATACTGCACAGTGGGTTGAGAAAAAGTCCATATAGCTTTATACCAACCTTAGAAGGCTGCAGAGCATAACAACAGTCCATCCACAGGTCAAGGTGAAAAAGCAAATGATTTGTTTTTTTAATCCATCATGATTTACTTGGCAATTAAAATATTTAGCGTGGATTTTTTTTAGTGCGTTTGTGCACAAAGTTTCTTCTCCGTTGTGTTGTTTCTATGTTCCGTTTGCAGATGTGCAGAAATCTCTGGAACATTTTCTTTGTCATTTTGCCCCCTGCTTTATTTATTTGTAATAGAGTATGCCTAATCTAGCATGGAGACTTAATCCAGATGTAGGATTATCTGGGGGAAATGTGTTGTAATTCACACAAACTCTAGCTCAAGGCAAACATTAACTCTGACAGTACTTTTTCCTCTTAGATCAGGTTCACTTCACTTCAAGAGTTGCCAAGGATATAACCTGCCGTCTCAGGTCACCGGTCAGCTACTTAAACTGTAGGTATTTTTCCTTTAGCGATAGTGTGAGTCACGTTGCATGTGAGGGCCTGATATCACATGTGCATACATGTGCACGGATGTGAGATGTATGTTAGCTGTTAAAATGTCTTAACTTTGAATCCTCAACGTGGCTCTGATTATATTTGGTTTAGCTTGAGGTTTTCAAACTGATAAGAAATAAATATACTGCTGTGATATAAGACAGACATACAGTATCATAATATAACAAAATTGATAGCTAAATGGCTGCTAGCAGATTGACTGGTGTGCATTTTGAGACATAAGCTAACACAGTATTTACAGTTAACACAAATCAGATTAAATGTATTCTTAAAGGCTGACTAGATCATTTCCAGAGCAGTTTTATAATGTGCAATGACATTTAAAAAATATACTTTGTGCCTCATATTGACAATCGCAGGTGCATTGCCACATTTAAATTACTTTTCAGTGCCCTTGGCTGATGTCCCATAAGGAGAAGCCGCTGGGAAGTGACGTGCCTCTGAGAACCTGTGGTGAATTGCCTCTCATATAGCGAATCTGAGGTTTTAGCGCAGCCTGTTTGCATTAAACTCTCCTCTCACTGTCATCGGGCTTGCGTCACCGCCATTATCTGGAATAACTGGAGTGCTACATGATAGACTGGTAATTCACTGATTGGTGGGAAATGGAGAGCCAGGGCACGTACAAGAACACACACAGTTAAAGTAATCATTATAAGAGCTGGGATCATTACGCCAAAATAAACAAATTACACATCCCACCGCAGCCAATCATGGGATGCATAATGTAGTCTGGCTGTGCACTCTAGTATAGATAAGAGGGCACTGTTGCCCAAAAGTAATGACTCATATTATATGCATTACAACACTGAGTCCTTCCAGTGACGTGCATTTGATGTCATTATGCTTGGTGTTGATATAAATACTGAAATCTCTCTAAGTGAAATATTATTGTGTCCCGGGTTATTATGCTTGAATAATTGCTCTGCGTCAGAACAACCAGCTGCTGCGGATGCAGCAGTAAAGAAAATATGTGCTTCCTTCAGTCCGATGGAGGATAAATCTTAGAAAGAGTAAAAAGCAGTTGAACGATACTTGAAGAAAGAAAATCCAGATTCTACCAGTTTCAGGCTTTGATTTGCTCAGGGGCAGTTGACAGCAGGTCGACAGGGCCCGGCTTCAGACGCGGTCAGCGTGAAGCAGAGGCTCGCGATGATGTCCGTATAGACTTCCCAGCACTCGAGAAGGCAGTGTGGCACCGCGTTCAAAGTGTTCACTTGTTGGTGTGGAATGTTTGGAGGGGCGGGCTGAGTCCGTTTGAAGTGTGTCTGTGTGTGTCTGTGTAAAAATAGCCGCTGCAGCCGTTTTGTGCGCCCTGGCCAGGCATACCAACCTTGGAGCCAGGTGTACCTCCAGCCAGCTCGCAGGAGGGATCATGGGAAACAGTTTAGTTACACATGGCACATCCAGGGCACAGCTACCTGCTGCACGTGCTTATCATCTCACCCACATCTGTTCACATCACACCGGGAGTGAGTCAGCCAAATACATAAAATTAAACATGGCTGATGTTATTCCAGGTACACATACCTTTTTTTCCTTCACTTTCAACAAAGAGAAAAATTAAGGCTTTTTTTCTCTCCTTCTTGACTTTTTAGGCATGTGTGAAAAGAGGTGTGCTCACTTTATTAAAACCAGTCAATCAATCATACTATGTGTATTCTTTGACAGACAGAGCACCAATCAGGCTCTCCAGGGAATCCCAACAGTCAACAGGACCCAAATCCACCATCATGCATCCCTCTTGCTGTAGGCTGTAGAATAGATCTGTAGCTCTGTCTCAAGAGCCGAACAAGGAATATTGTCATCAGTTATAGTCCATCATGGTTGAATTGGGCTATAGCCTCTGTCCAGGTCCACCTAAATAGCAACGGGTAAATCTCATCTCATCAGATCTCATTGTTATTCTTTCATCATTGCGCATGCTCACATAGTTTTTATCCTGGATTTTAACTGCTGATGAGTACTTAGTAACCATCACTAACTCCCTTTCACACATAAAGAAAGGTGTCGGAATAACATACACGTTGAACCACAGACACATAAGGAACAATAGTCATTGCAGCTTCAACACGACTAGTACCAGCCACAAGTTGTATTCAGTTGTATTATTTTTGTGTTATTTTCTCCCACAAATTTGCACATTTTTATTTTTGAAGAATTTGTAAGTTTTCTTTTGCTAAAATCAGGTCAGTATCTGCAAATCTGAATTCAAGAATAAAGAATGACCAGAAACTCTGTGGTCAGGTATTCCAGATTGCACACAGGTACTATAAACCTGAAGAAGGCCAGGCTACTGCTATGCAGAAGGGAACTGTAAGGACCTGATGGGAAAGGAGCAGTGTTAGACAAACAGCAGTCTGGTATCCAGGTTACGCTAAAGGAAAGGGGTCGACAGGGACTGAGAGGCCCTGTTGTTAGAGGATGACTTCAAGTAGATCCTTTTGTTGAAGAGGATTACCCTTATTTCATTCCTGACCGATAACTACACTTATTATATTCCCGCAAATCGCACGCATGCAGTTCTGCATGAACATGAGTAGTGAAACCAAAGCACGTGCAAGGTTTCTGTGTCACAAAGACGCACATCTCAATAACAGACAGCTGCCTGCCAAGGTGCTTCGGTGAAAACAAACACTCTGTGCCTTTCTGTTGGCGGAATCAAATTTACCTTGGACGGCAGCTGTTTAAGTGGCGCCAACTTTACCACTTTGTCACGAAAATCTTCAACATGGCTCAAAAAGAATACAAGTAGCAGCATTCTCCGCCTGCCTCTTTCTTGTATATGTGTCTGAAAGCCAGTGTTTGACTGTGTGAAGAGGCGAAAGGCCTACTGGTCAAGGCAAAGCAGGTTCTGGGAAGGGGTGGACCTAGAGTGTGGAGTGTCTAGTATTCTCAGGGAATTTAAAGACGACTTCTTCAATTAGTTAGTATGTTTGGTATCAACAGTTTGCCCTCTGTATTTTTATTTAAATGAGAGAGACAGAGAGGTTAATGACAGCACTCTGACTTTGTTAAACAATAACTCAAGTCTGGAACCGTATAGTTTTCACTTAAATTCAATTCTGACAACATAGCACCAAATCACAACAGTTGCCTCAAGGTGCTTTATATGGTAAGGTAAAAGCCCTATAAAGACAAAACCTCAACAATCAAACAAACACCTGTATGAGTGAATACCTGGCGACAGTGGGAAGAAAGAAACCTTTTTAAACAGGAAGAAACCTCCACCAGCAAAACCAGGCCGAGGGAGGGGCAGCCATCTGCTTTTCCACAATAAACTGATGTACAAAAGTTAGGAATAGGAACGCATAAAAAGGCTGAGGCTTTCAAATTGTACATGAGCTGTCTAATGCCCATACAGAGCATTTTGGCTTTAAATGAAAAAGCTTAGTCGGTGGCTGAGCTTCAGCTCATCTTTATTGTCTAAATGTGAACAAGCATGCCACTTGCTTGGCTGAACGTTCGGCCAGACTCGATCCAGGATTTGCTCTTTGACCTTGGATGGTGATTTTAAATCCCTCTCCTCAATTATGTGCAGGTGAGCCCACACATACAAACAAAGGCAGGTACTGAAACATGTGCAGAGGCTCAGTGAGAAAGCACTATAGGAAGCTTATCTGTATGCTGAGTGACTTTGACATTTCCCAGACCTTTACCTGCTCCAGTGACATCGGAGTTGTGCTCTGACCACGTCCGGGGTCAGAAGGTGATCAGGACTTCCCCTATACCGCTCAGCCACCAGAAAACAGGTTCCAGTTTGCTTAAGCCAAAGGTCAAAGGTCACATATTTTTGCATAACCATGGGCAGATCCTTTTCCACTCCCCAGAACAAACCCATACACATGATGGAAAATCAGTGAAAAATTGAAGTACATTGTTAGAGCACTAGTTCTGCCTCTGTTACCACACTTTAATACCAATAAGGATCGAGGGGCCCATCTGCATGCGAGCCTTCACCATGGCAATGCCACTATTTGCCAAACTAAGCACACCAAAAAATGCTGCCAAGTCTCTTGCCGCATTCCTCCTGCCAATCAAAAGAGGAGGGCTGGTGGAGAAATGACACACAGAGAGAGAAAAGTGTGGCGTACATCCAGAAGTTGATAACAGAAATTAATAGACTTTGTTTGGCAGTGTGGCTTCCTATTATGTATCCTCTGAAATATGTGGTTGGGCAATATGTCAGAACTTTACAGCCACTGACTGTCAGTCAAACAGCCAATGTATTGATGGGGATGGAGAGAATGCCTTGCAGCCTCTATAAACAAACACATCAAGTGATCAGAGGATACAACTTGTAAATTGTAGGGGCACGAACAACACTGAGCAGGGCTTGCACCAGTAAAAGTGTTGGTCCCAGTGGCTATGACAGAGCTAATTAATCTATCTCTGCACACCGGAGGATAGAGAGGATGGAGAGAGACACTAGGGAGTTTATTTGTTTCCTACTTCTACCATGAAAGGAAAGTAACCTTTACATATACACGTGGGAGAACATCAAGTCATCTTGAACCCTGTTTTCATACAGCTATGAATGATTTCACCAACCTTAATTAGTCGATATGCAGTCATGTGAGAAGGTTTTCACAGACTCTGTCCAGACATAGAGTCTAAGTACTCCCCATGATTCAGTGGCCTGTAGAATCATCTTTAGCTGTAATAACTTGAAGTAATTGTTTCCTGTAGGACAGTCTCTCACAATGTTGTGGAGGACTTTTGGCCCACTCTTCTTTACACTGTTGCTTCAGTTCATTGAAGTTTGCTGTCATTTGTTTAGGCACAGCTCTCCTAAGGTCTCGCCACGGCATTTTAATTTGACTTAACTTTTTCAGCCATTCTGTTGTAGGTTTACTGCTGTGATTGGGATATGACCTAGTGCAGGGGTGGGCAATCTCAGTCCATGAGGGCCGGTGTCCCTGCAGGTTTTAGATGTGACCTCGAACCAACACAGCTGATGTAAATGGCTAAATTAGCTCCTCAACATGTCCTGACGTTTTCCAGAGGCCTGGTAACGAACTAATCATGTGATTCAGGTGTGTTGACCCAAGGTGAGATCTAAAACCTGCAGGGACACCGGCCCTCGTGGACTGAGATTGCCCACCCCTGACCTAGTGTCACCCGAAAGCTTTAGCTGGCCTCACATTAGACCAGGGGTATCCAACTCCTGGCCTCAAGGGCCGGTGTCCTGCAGGTTTTAGATGTATCCTTGATCCAACACAACTGATTTAAATGGTTAAATTACCTGGTAATGGACTAATCATTTGATTCAGGTGTGTTGACCCAGGGTGATATCTAAAACCTGCAGGACACCGGCCTTTGAGGCCTGGAGTTGGATACCCCTGCATTAGACTCTAGAATACTTTTGTGTTGAGAGGAGTTCATGGTTGACTCAATGATTGCAAGGTGGCCAGACCTTGTGGTTACAAAACAAGCCCAAATCATCACATCCTCCGATACCATGCAGGCAGTTGGAATGGGAGCTTTCTGCTGATATACTGTATTTGGCTTTTGCCCATCATAGTGCTGTTCACTGCTGCCAAACATCTTCACTTTTATCTCATCTGTCCAAAGGACATTGTCCCAGAAACCTTGTGGTTTGTTCAGATATAACAGGCAGGACATGTTCTTTATAGAGAGAAGAGTCTTTCTCAGGTCTACACTTCAAAACAAGCCACACCTTATTCAGTCTTTTTCTAATTTTACTGTCAAACTGAACTTTGAACGATCTAACATGCCAGTTTAGACCTATCAGAGATGTAGCTCTTGAGTGTTTTCAAGTTTCTCCGGACATTGCATTGTCTGACATTTAGGGGGGAATTGCAGGGATATTCACTTCTTGGAAGATTGTACTGTTGTGGTAACACATCTCTGAATGCTTTAGATCGGAAAACTATTGAATATAGCTTTCCGATTTTGCTTTTATAGAGGTGCTTACATTTGCTGATAATCAGTTAATAAAATGCATTTGATTAGCAGAACCTGGCTGCTCCTTCCGCTCTTAATTCTTATGGAAGCAGTAGGGGTGTACTTAGCTTTTCCCAGGCCCACATAGAGTCCCGTGAAAACTTTATTTAATAGCTGTAAGTGGATGGATGTCACCTAGACAGATAAAAAGAGTATAAGTCAGGGTATTTGTTGGGTTTTTGAGCAATTTGTTTTGGGTGTTTTTTGTAGTTAATTATATGAATCATTAGCTAACTTGTCAGTTCGTGACTCTTTCTGTAACATTAAAAAAACTAAAAATCAATAGACTGTGATAAAACCTGTCCATGTGGGTTACCTAGCATGAGCTCTGGGAGAGCTCATAAGCTTACAAAGTTGTTGGACAGGAGAATGAAAACCAACAAACTTCAGCTCTGTGACATGGTACTGAACACTGACCATCCAATGCAAGGTCTCTAATCAGTCATCCATGAAAATGAGAATCCACTCAGTCTGTAAACTCTCTGCTCTACCTCAATACAACAAAACAAAAGCTCAATTCTGAAGGAGACAAACTACTGAATTAGTAATGTGAAATGTGCATACACTCTGTGTTACAGTATGAAAGTTAAGAATAAACAATGATTTGGTAACTCGAGTTCTTACAAGTGTGATTTCAAGGAATTTAGCATCTCAAATGGGCTCTGTGGTTAATCTTTGCAATATGTCTCCCACAGAGAATAATATTTCTTTTTTTCCCTTTGAATCCTTCTGCCAGGAGACTGTAAATGTAATTTAGAAGATTAACCAGAAGTGTTTTTCATAATAATGTTAAACCCAAAGACCTCTCTGGCCTTCATCTGGTGCTGAGATGTTTTTATCTGCATGACACAGTCTTGAAAAGCTTAAAAGTGTAACGCCAGCAAAATCGTACAGCAGCTTTTTCTCAGCATTTGAACCCTGTAACTGAAACCATTTGACCTGTGTCCCTAAAGCCTGTCCACTTCCTCTACTGCCTGAAAATCCCTTAAAACCTGTGCGCTATCTCCTAATCTACACCTCAAAAGCAATCCACAAACCCTAATCTGAGATCTTGCTGCTAATTTACATTTCCTAAGATGGAGCAGCTTTCCACCTTGATGTCTTAAACCTGAAAAACCCCTCGCGTTCTACCTCAAGGTCGTTTTCCCGGTCAGTGATGAAAGCTCGTCGTGTCAGTGAAAAGTTGAAAGGTTGCGGTCTTGCAACCAAGAGGTCAAGAGCTGCTGGGAAATGGAGCAGGCAAACTGGTATGATGATGGACATGTTGGCGCTTCTACTCTTCACACATTCCTGCCATAACACTTCCTGTCCATCATGATAGATGTTGGGAATGTGGAGAAGGGAGGTGCAGCTGTGTTCATGGTAACAGGGGTAAGTGGATGTCAAAACAGAGAAGTGTTGGGATTCCACTATTTTCCTGTGGACTACTGTTAGAGTCAAACAAGCAAACTTTATATCAACCTTGTGTTTTTTAAACTACCTTTAATCTACAATGTTATTAGGAACTAGTAATTTATTGTTGGACTGACTGCCATTATTTGCATGCTGTTTAACATGTAGGCTTAAATGTTTTTAGGCCACTAAACCTGAAACATTTCCTGCAATTTCCTACATGAGAGTAACTGATTACAATGGTTTGGCTGCTATCCCTGTAGCACTGCAAACAGATTGGTACTTGTTTTATCTGCATATTCCAACAATAACCAATTCGTGCCTAAAAAAAACTCAAGTATTGACACCGACACAAAAAAATATTAACATCGTGTTCAAATCATGTACTGATTGTGACCCGTGATATTGACAGTTTTGCTAGTAATCAGACCCAGATATGAGATAAGCACATTTTGATGTACTTCCTGTGTTGCACTTGGGGTTTTGTTCAAACATTAAATGTCTTTCAGCATTTATTCCACAGAGTGAAATCGTCATCACACAAGTTCATACTTAACCTTTTGAGGTGCTGTGCAAAGAGAAATGTTTTAAACCTGGATGTGTTCTGACTGAAATGCTGTTCTCCGCTCTTTCTTTTTTATTTTACCATTATTGACATGCCTTATCTGTTTGCTGTTAGTGCAGACAACAGCTAACTCACACGCTCATTATACTTTGTGGTACCATCCTACATGCTTAAAGATTTTTTTCAATATTTCATGAGTTTTTCTTTCTTTTTTTAGATAATGCACAACCACATTAGTGGGATAAGCCTCGTAGCCAATAGTGTGCCTTACTGCGCTCCAAGAAATGTGTAACCCAGTTAATTTAGTTTTCTAGCACTTCTAGCTTGCTAACCAGGCTTGCTAGCGTTAGCTAATAACTTGGCGCCCCAGACGCTTTTATCCAAATCGGCCACTTTTATCTTTGATAAACCATCGTGGCAGCCACCAAAAAATATAATATTGAGGCTTCAAGATGCAGAGACTAGAAACCACAGCTTGGCAGTGGTGTCTTTTATATACAGTCTATGGTTATAACAAATAAATTTATGCGAGCTTTGAGATTTAGCTTATTTCGCTTGGGTGAAAACCATTCTTTTCTGTTTTTGGCAAATAAGTTAAGTTTATAAGAACAACCGGTCAAACCATGTATTACTACTGTATTTCTGCTTGATTAAATAAATAATAAATTCAGTAAATTCAAAATATTAAATTCACAAAACAGCTGTTCTCCCCTTTTTTCAGATTCTTGGAGTATTTCTCTGCTTTCATACATCAGTCTCTAAATGCCCCGCGTTAAGTTTAACAAAGAAGTCTTGCACTTGAACTTCACCAGCTTTCTTTGAGCCTCTCCCAGGTCAGTATGCCAGTCAATACTCACTACCTTGACATCGGAGACTGTCGTGATAGGACCCCCAAAAAAAGTCGGAGTAAGATTTTCGATTCCCCCTGGAGCCATTCCTCCACCACGAGACAAGTCGGGAGGAGATGAAAGGATGAGAGAGGAAGAAAGAGGGGCCACACGTTCATCAGACTCAGTCTATGTGATCACAGGGCCCCGCAGCAAAACCACCAAACAATGGCCCCTGTGTGCCTGCGTATGTGTGTGTCATCTCAGATAAGGCGGCCTGCTCTCTGTCTCAATGTTTCTCCGCATCTCCTCTCTCTTCTCATTCCCCCTTGTTGCTGCTCCTTCTTTCCTCCTCCTCTGTTCTCTTTGTCTGTGGAGCTCAGAGGCCTCATCGGAGATGAAAGGAAGAGTAGATAAGGCAGGTAAGAGAGTGCAGGAAGGGGAAAAACAGCAAAGAGAGAAAAAAAGTGAAACAATGAGGGCTTTGATAGCATGTGAACTACTGTGTCCATAAGTATGTGCGTCTATATATTCGGCGAGGTAATTGTGCCTATACGCCCTGGAGAGATGTGTATAATCTCATATTTTGTAAGCACAAACCTTTTACCTTTAGCTGAAGAGATGATAGGTGGAGAAGAGGGAACAATATAAAAATGACTTTCTGTTCACCTCCCATTAGCTCCCTTTCCCCGCACGCTTTTTTATTAGCGCCCAATCGTCCAGTATTTCTCTTTTAGCCAGTCATTACCTTGCACAAGAAGAATCCTGCTCTCTCTCTCACATGCACACACACACACACACACACACACACACACACACACACACACACACACACACACACACAAAGAGTAACTCACCTGTTTCTCCCATTTGAGGCTCTGCAGCATTTTAGCTGCCATGGCCTTCCTCTCCTGTCCCTGCAGGGTGTGGTTTTCCAATCTGTCCTGCTTTAGTCATTACAGCCTCACCCACCCACCTAAACTGTCCACTTCAGGCCAAACATCCATGAATGTGTGTGTGTGTGTGTGTGTGTGTGTAGTTTGGTTTTGGCATGTGTGAGAAGATGCCCAACTTTCCCAGAAGGGTCATTAAAATTTTATCTGATTCGAATATGAGTGAGAAGGTGCGAGCGTGGGTGTTTGCGTGTTCGTGAATATGAGGGAGAATGCCTGGGATTCGACACCACGCAGCGGCCGCTCGCCAGAGGTTTGCAAAAGAGAAAAAAAGGAATGAATAGGAGACTTGTCGCAATATCATTTCCTCGGACAAAGCATCATTCTTTGCAATCATGCGTACAAACCATGAGACACAATGGCACGTCTACTACATTAGTGTGTGTGTGTGTCTGTGTTACAGGTGAGATGCACCGCTGTCAGACATTCCTGAGGATATGGAGGCACAGCGAAGCCCCCAGGGGTTAAAGCTGACTTTGGGACTAGATGTTTGCCTGGTATTAAATATTTGTGGAGACTCATTCAGCAGTATGGCTTGGGATATATTATGATTAAAATCTTTTAAAAGATGGCTCAAAAAAGCTGCAAACATCTAGCCATAAGCACTACTTACAGCCCTTAACATCTCCAACTGTGGTAAACGCTGACATCTGTGATGGAGTATCAGGGTAGGGAAACGCACACATTCAAACTAAGTGGTGAAAGCAAAGTGAAGCGAGGCCTCTGGACAGAATTTTCAACCATTGGCTGCCCTACTTTCAGCGAGCAAGCTCCTTTTTGCCCCCTGCTGTTTGCGCGCCTGCACACCAGCGTTCTCTCTGTGAGATTCTGCAGCTCTTCTCGTGACCTACAGGAGGCAGCACGTACAAAGAGATGCTGCAGGAAAACGGGTGTTGGAGTTTGGTTGTCACACAGCAGGTGGAGCTGTGAGACTGGAGGTGTTTGGAGTGTAACTGAATGGAAAGACTCCACAGTGCAGCATCTACTTGATGCATGTTTGTGTGGTGAAAGTGTTGGTTGCATACTGTACACACATACAACCACAAAAGGTGCTTGCTCAAGTGTCCTGGGTGACCGCGGTGCAGGAAGTAACACCCTGACTGACAGTAAGTTTAATATCATTATAAAGTGGAAAAAACTTCTTTGATGCCAGCTCACAGGGAGGTTAATGTTAGGTAAAAAGTTTCACGTTGCTACGAGAGACAAGCTGCACATTTTATAGCAAGGTTAAGGTGTGTATGATGATGTACACAAAGCATCTTAACAAGTATTTGTCTGGGCCTTTGTGTGCACACTGACTTTTTGAGGAGATTTTCAGCATGTGGAGTTTAGGCCACACACACAAACACACACACGGCTGCATTAAAGACAGCAAATCACAAGACAAGCCCCATATGAGTCAACCTAATGACCCGAGCCAGTGCTAAGCAGCTCCAGCTGTCATGTCTGTTTAAAGTGATATTTAAGAAGGCTATTTACGAATACGTTGGTTCAAATGAATGAACGGCTCATATGAAGAGATTTGTGGCTCAAAATGATGTAATGCTCTTCTAAAGATTGTTTAATTTAGGAAGGCGTTTAGTTAGCATCTCATTTCACGTTAAACCTCTTTTTCTATGGGACGGTCGCTTATAGTTTTGGGAATGAACTTTGCCTAATTGTGGAGCTCATAAGTCAGATTTTAGTGCATTAATGATGCAAATGATCACGTGTATAAAAAGTTTGTGTGCAGTTCCTTCTCGAAGTAAACTTGGGGGGGGGGGAGGAGAGATTCAGAATAACCACACAAAAATGTTTCCGCATGAGACTGATTGAACTCAGGTGCTCTGCACTCTGGGAACCCACAAGTTTTCAGGTGTAAGCAGCCGATGTCTGGGCCAAGACTTCCTGTCTGTCATTTATGAAAACAGATCAGTTTACTAGCTGTCAGATAATAACTAATAGTTTTCAGATCGTTTTTCTGCAAATGAAATCCTTCTTTTTTTCCTCCACACTGGCTGATTACCTCCATGCACCCAAGGCATCAAATATGATACACTACACCAAAAATATTTGTTCATCAGCCTTCACATGCATATGAACTTCAGAAGGGTTTAATATGATGTCAGCCCACATTTTGCAGTTATAACAGCTTCAGCTCTTTTGGGAAGACTTTCCACAAGATTTAGGAGTGTGTTTGTATGAATATTTTACCATTTTTCCAGAAGTGCATTTGTGCAGAACAAACAAAGAACAAAGGTGTTCTTTCGGGTTGAGGTCAGGACTTTGTGCAGGCCAGTCAAGTTCTTCCACGCCAAACTCTCATCCATGTCTTTATGGACATTGGTTTGTGCACAGGTGCGCAATCATGTTGGAACAGCAAAGGACCATCCCCAAACTCTTCCCACAAAGTTGGAAGCCTGAAGTTATCCCAAATTTCTTGATATACTGAAGCGTTAAGAGGGGCCGAGCCCAACTCCTGAAAAACAACCCACATCATAATCTCCCCTCTACCAAGCTTTAAAGTTAGCACAAAGTAGTTAGACATGTACCGTTCTCCTGGCAACCACCAAACCCAGACTCATCCAGACTGCCAGGTGGAGAAACATGATTTGTCCCTCCACAGAACACATCTCACCTGGACTAATCTAGTATCCAGTGGCTGCGTGCTTTACACCACTGCATCCGACGCTTTGCATTGCACTTGGTGATGTAAGGCTTGGATGCAGCTCACTTCCACTTTGTTCTAATACCACTAACAGTTGACTGTGAAATATCTAGTAACAAGGAAATTGCATGACTGGATGGGTCGCACAGGTGGCATCGTGTCCATTGCACCATGCTGGAATTCACTGAGCTTCTAAAAGCGACCCATTCTTTCACAAATGTTTGTGGAAGCAGTCTGCATGCCTAGGCGTTTGATTTTATACACCTGTGACCATGAAACTGATTGGAACCCCTGAATTCAATTACTTGGCTGTGTGACTGAATACTTTTGTCAAGGTAGTGTAGGTTACTAGAACCATACAGGTTCTGCTTATCCATTTGCAGATATCTGTTTATACAGATACATGCATTTTGCAACTCAAAGTCTAACAAAAACAGGCTTCTTTAGACTTTTTGTTGGATTAACATGGCAAAAAGTTGGCCAACTGCAAAATCAGTCTTTCCTTTCTGTAATTCCTATCAACTCTGTGATTCCTGGCCATTCTCAGGCTGGCCGCTTCTAACTCTGCAAACTTACTTCCTTCCATCCTCCCAAAGCTGAAGCGCCTTCCTGTGTGAACTCCTCTGTTCTCTTATCTGCACCTCTTCCCCTTCTCCTGTTTTTTGAGATGTCTGCTTTTGCTCTGAACGGGATTGTGCCCTCCGTCTGTTTTGCACTCCCAAAGAGCTCCTTCCCTCTACATGTGACTGTGACTTTATGATTTTGTTCCACCAGTTTTAACTTGGAGAGGCACAGAACAAACACATGTCATAAATGTGTCCTTAAAAGATATTATTTATAGGTTATTTTTCCCTGTAGCAAGGGATGAGCTTTGTGTTTGTGATTGCGATTAGGCTGCGTAACAAATTAGCCAAATTCAAAAGCATCTGTCTGTCTGTGTCCTGGTGTGACCCACTGTTTTAGTTGCATGAGGACATCTTGGCAGCAGATCTCCTTTCCAGCCTAGTTTCTCGTGTTTCTTCTGACACACAATAACTCACTTGTGGCAAAGACAATTTCTGCTACAGCCCTAAGAGTATGTCCACCAATGACTCCAGCTCACATCCAGCTGATCTACACAATGGGTTAAACTTTAAATGCGGCACAAAGTAATGAAAGAAGCAGTATTATTCACTCTTTTCACAGTTGTCTGATGTAAAATTATGTAAGTGCAGGCAGACAAACTGATTTAGGCCATATCAGAAGACGTACTGTGTGAATATGGATAACTTTTTGAATAAGCCTGCTAGCAAGGTTAGCATCAGATAAAGCTGACAGGCGCCCTGCAAAATAGATCCTGCTGGAACTGCTGACAGCTGCATGGCATGAACGGTTTACACGTACAGGCTCTTATGTGATTTATTTCAAGAGTAAATGGGTTCACCGAGTCCTTTTGCATCACGATTGCACTAACAAAACTCCTGCGTTGGACTCACAGGCAAAGAACAGTTTGGAAAAAGAGGAGACAGGAAGTCATTTTGGGGCACAAACAGGGATCTCTTTATAGCGTCTTGCAAACTGAAGTTAAGTTTAATTTCAGCCTTGAAGGAGCCTTACTGACCTGTTGACGGTCGTTCTCTCTGCAGATTTTGGTGCACATTTTCCATTGTTTTGCGTGCCCGTGCGCACGTGCACACCACCTAGATCGGAGCAGGATAACAATGAGCATGGAAAACACAATTTCTTATATGCAAATGCAAATTTCACATTGATTCCAAAATCTTTACGCTTGCCTGAACAGGCAAGGTTAGCATCAGATAAGCTAGCAGGCACGGTGTTAAATAGATCTTCCAGGATCTGCCGACAGCCGCACGACATGAACTGTTTACACATACAGGTCCTTTTGTGATTTATTTAGACTATAGATGGGTTCATTGAGTTCTTTTGGACTAACAAAACGGTTGTGTTGGACTCAAAGTCCAGTTTGAAATAAGAATAAACAGGAAGTCACTTGGTGGCACAAACGGGGGTCTCTTTGTAAATTCTTGCAAACTTAAACGGCTGAAAGATTTAATGTCAGTCATGAAGGAGCTCACTGGACTTCCTGTGACTGCTGCCTCAATAGTCTACCTATTTTCCCCTCTGCAGACTTTGGTATGCATTTTCTGCTGTTTTGCGTGCCAGAGAACACACACACACACCAGCTAGGTCTAAGCAGGATAACAATGAACATTGAAAACACAGTTTATTGTATGCAAATGCATATTTCATTCTAATTCAAAAAAATTTACATTTGCCTGAACAATGGTGTAATTTGGTGACTAAGCCTGACGGCGAGGTTAGCATCAGATACAGCTAGCAGGCGCCGTGTTAAATAGATCTTCCAGGATCTGCTGACAGCTGCACGATATGAACTGTTTACACATACAGGTCCTTTCGTGATTTATTTAGACTATAGATTGGTTCATTGAATTCTTTTGGACTAACAAAACGGTTGCGTTGGACTCACAGACGAAGAATAGTTTGGAAGCAAAAAGAAGAAGGAACAGGAAGTTACTTCGTGGCACAAACTGAGATCTCTTTGTCAATTCTTGCAAACTTAGGAGGCTGAAAGAGTTTAGCTCTACTGGACTTCCTGTGACTGCCGCCTCAATAGTCAACCTATTTTCTCCTCTGCAGACAGTGCATTTTCTGCTGTTTTGCGTGCCAGAGAACACGCAAACACCCGCTAGGTCTAAGCAGGATAACAATAAACAGTTTATCTCAGTTTATTGCATGCAAATGCATATTTCATTCTATCCATCCATCCATCCATTTTCTTCCGCTTATCCGGGGCCAGGTCACGGGGGCAGCAGCGCAAGCAGAGAAGCCCAGACCTCCCTCTCCCCAGCTACCTCCTCCAGCTTGTCCGGGGGAACTCCAAGGCATTCCCAGGCCAGCCCTGGGGCCTCTTCCCGGTGGGAAATGCCCAGAAAACCTCACCCAGGAGGCGCCCAGGAGGCATCCTTGTCAGATGCCCGAACCACCTCAACTGGTTCCTTTCGATGTGGAGGACAGCCCCTCCCGAATGGTCGAACTTCTCACCCTATCTCTAAGGGAGAGGCTAGCCACCCTTCGGAGGAAGCCCATTTCCGCCGCGTGTATTCGCGATCTCGTTCTTTCAGTCACTACCCACAGCTCATGACCATAGGTGAGGGTAGGGACGTAGATCGACCGGTAAATTGAGAACTTCGCTTTTACACTCAGCTCTCTCTTCACCGCAACAGACCAGTAAAGCATCCGCATCACTGCGGCCGCTGCACCAATCTGTCTGTCGATCGCCCGCTCCCTTCTCCCATCACTCATGAACAAGACCCAGAGACTCCTCCACTTGGGGCAGGAACTCGTCCCTGACCCAGAGTGGGCACTCCACCCTTTTCCTTTTATTTCATTCTAATTCCAAAATTTTTACACTTGCCTGAACAATGCTGTAATTTGGTGACTAAGCCTGACGGCAAGGTTAGCATCAGATAAAGCTAATAGGCGCCCGGTAAAATAGATGGATCTGCTGACAGCTGCACAAAAACAGCATAAAAGTTATCACACTTGCTTGAACAATGTTGTGCTGTTTCTGCTGTAATAGCCAAGTTCGTAGCACCATTCAAGCACATGGCAATATGTTGCGATACAGCTGTACAAAAATAGCTTGCAGCTCTTACTGACTCGCTTTCCACACTTTAACTAAAAGAGAGGCTATTTGTGCTCGCCTCTAGGGGGAACTCTTAACATACGAATGCATAAAAATGGTAATGAAGACGTGAGGAACCAAAACCCAAAGAAGAAAGCGTATATAAACTGTGCATACTTCCTTCGGTTCCTTTCATTTGTGCCCCACGCAATCACTCACAATACCTCATCTGATAATATTAAACGCTGCCTCGTCCCAGTCACGGCAGCCCATGGAGAGCGAGTCTCATAGTATCACTTTTGTTTCTATTGTTCACAACGGCCCAAGGAGATATGAAAGCTCATTATTGTGCACTGTGATAATTGTCAAGAGACAGAACAGACCACTCAGGCCTGCAGAATAATGCCTCATTTCACAGTTCATCACAGTGACGTGGCCTCACAACACTGTAACCGTCCACATAGTGTGGGCAGGAGCCAAAACCGACAGCCATTCCTCAGTCAAGTCTCTCATGTGACAGCCGCCTCTGGGTGTCCATTATCTGTTGGGGGTGACGACAGTGCTCTCCCTCCTTCTCTTCCCAAGGCACCAGTGACATAATGGGAATCCCCTTTATGCCAGGGCTGAACGACACACAAGCTGACATCAGACTGCAGGGACGGAGTTGCTCCCCTGGACTCAGGTTGTTGAGTGCACATGTCTTTTTGCTGTTAAATCGCCATCTTACAGCAACAACGTCATTGGTTGTGGAGGAAATTCTGAATTTCTGTTTCTGTGAAGTAGTGACTGGACTCTCTGGAATTTAATTAAGAAGATAATTTCCGAATTATCACAAACAAATTTCAAGTTGTCTGCATTCAACACCTTTTTGATTCACCAAAGACTGCAAGTGGTTGCAGACCTGGTCCCTGTCATTAAAGCAACCATTTCAAAAGCAATGAGATCACAATTTTATTGCACACAGCTACAGTACTAAGGCAAATCAACAGACCGGATTAAACTTTGCTTATACAAATGTTGAGCATGTACAGTTCATTGCATTCTTCAATAATCCATTAGTATTAGAAATAGCTCTATGCAGAACTTCGCAGCGCTCATGATATTCCATACACACAACATCAGACTGGTTTGCTCAGTGTGACTGAAGTTAACGGTGCTAGCACCGTCACCTTAATTCCTTGCAGTTTAGGCCTCAGTCATACAGACCTTTGATTCTGATAAAAATTCTGATAAAATCACACAGACCCCCTGTTAGTCACAAACAAGGTGCAACTTCAAGAACCTCCTTACAGTTGCTTTGTTTGCTGTCAGATTGCCGTGGTTGCCCGTAGTTTATACTTGTCAGAAGATATTTACCATTTATTCTTTCAGCTGTAGTAAAGCCTTTTTTCAAGAGGCTTTCAAATTTTAAACCGAACATTGTTTATTTCCAGTTTACATTAACTTTTTACACTTCTTTTTTTTTTTTGCAATCACAACAAGGTTTTTAGTGCAGTGTCGTATCTCTTTTTGATCAATTTCTAACTAGTTACTACCAGCGACTTCCAGCAACTACTCTCTAAATGGTTGCAGAATAGACCATTTTCCCTAGCAACAGGTGGCTATCAGGGGGCCACTGATAGGTTTCTTTAGCAACTGATTTCACAACGATCACCAGTAACCGTTTGCAACTGGTTGTGGAGTACACACCTTAACCTCCCGACAGGTGGATCGCAGATAGTCGATGACAGAACTCACAGCTTGTGTGACTAAGGCCTTAACATCCACATACCTGTTTAGAGTCTGGTTACACGTCCAGAAGTGTGGTTTACTCTGACAAAGACTGCACACAATTGTTCATAGTTTCTATGAACCGTAGTAGTGGCTATAATCCTTCTTATACCCCTTGCTTTTGTAAAATATGATAGCGTGCTCAGTTTAAAACTCTTTTGATATCATTGTTCATTTGAAACCAGAATGCCTGAGATATCTGCGGTTGGTCAGCTTACCAAAGAAGAGACAAAATGCCCTTTCTTCAAAGCATGAATCCACTGCATGCACTCAATTAAGTGGTTTACTATTTTATAATTTTTCACTATTTTATTCTCTGAAGAAGGAGAATGTATCAGGATGTATCAGTACCAAACACCACAGCTGCTCATTTCTTATTCTTCTGTTTAGCTGTGTTCCTGAAGAAAACCCACTCAAAACAAGCAAAATCTGTACATGCTGTACCTAACCTGGTGAACCACATTATGTTTTAAAGGGCATGTAAAACATAGCATGCAAGTCCATCTGTCGCCATGCCAACAAACACACTTCCATATACATGAGACACGGTCCTCAGACATAAACACGCCTCAGTCAGTTACACACACATCGAAGCAGAAGAGAGCAGTGTGAGGAGTGGGCTGTGTTGACACCGGGAGCAGCAGCTGTGAAAACAGAGTGTAAGTGATGTCAGGGGGCAGCAAGGGACTCTGGGTAGCAAGGCCACTTTGAAGTTTTTAGGTTTTATGGCAGCCCTTAGAGGGTGGCGTATTTGATGTTGAATTTAGCATACTGTATGTGCACATATATCGCAGTGTTTGCATGTGTGAATGGGTTTATAGGTAACCTTTGTATGCATACACTCAAAATCTCAACATCTCTCCAGAGACAAAGAGACAGAGAAACACGAGAAGTTGAGGGAAACTACATCCAGGTAAATTCCATGAATTGCTTCCATACTGCTCTAAATGCAGGTGTGGAATTGCAGCCCTCCCCTTCTTTCCCTTCTCGTTTCTCTCTCCAGCCCTCCATTCCTCCCATCCTCGTGAAGGGGAAAACACGGTTAAGGGCAGCAGGGGCACGGTGCCAGATGTGCCAAGTCATACCAGGAGACAGGCTTAGGATCAAAGAGCATGGGGTCCAGCAAGGGAAGTGTATGTACATGTGAGTGCTATGTAAGAGCAGATGGGAGGCTGAAAGGAAGAAATATAAGAGCCAATAGCACATATGTTCTCATTCTCACACTTTTCTTTAAAAAGGACAGTTTTTAATGCTTCTCAAGTTCCAATTAAAGGGATCAAGCACAGTTTCAAGAGTAAACATTCCCACTTTGACTCACTGCACACTCATCTTATTTTCCATTCCATTAGCTGATGTTAATGAATATTGGATTATTCCAGGCTGAGGTTTTATCCTGACTCCGACTGCTGACTGAGCAAGGTTCATAGACTGGGCATTGCTCTAGTTGGCTGATAAACCGGTGTGAAATCGGCCTACATGCTGGTGATTTCACCCATGTCGGATTTTGTGCAGTCTGGTCTCCTTTTTCTTCTTCTGGTTCTACGTTGTGTCACTTCACCCTTCACAAAGTAGCTGGTGAGTGCTGTTCCAGAAGAACTACAGGTGACCGCAGAAATCTGCTAGCAACCATGACAATCAAAAGGAGGATTTCACCAACCAGTTGGAAATGGACACTTTCTCCTCTGACTCTGAGAAGTGCCCGGGAAGACTTCACCCCTGGAAAATCTAACAATTAAACACTAACATTACTACAACTGGCTCAGAGATGTAGTTTTAAATATAACTTTAATAAAAAATGTCACCACTTGTTCAGCCCTATATCTCAACAGGGAAGAGAGAAACACACCTAGTAATGAACAAACTCCCAGTTGTTTGATTCACTGTGTTAATGGCAGCTTGGCCTAAGATTCCAGATGTTTAGAGGCAACAGTTACACAGTCCAGATAAAACTGCTAAAAATGTACTCGAGGTGTAGCGAATTCAATTCCATTCCACAATTTAGCTTTATATAGCACCAAGTCACAACAACAATCACCTCAAGGTGCTGCACATTGTAAGGTGAAAACCCTACAATATTACAGAGAAACCCCCAACAATCGGATTACCTTCTATGAGCAAGCAGTGGGCGAAAAAACTCCCTTTTAACAGGAAGAAACTTTAGTCAGAATGAGACTCTGAGCATCTGTCATGATCAGTTGGGGCTAAATAACCCAATAAATAACCCTCACAGCTCTGCAATGAGGAGAGAAAGGTACATAGACACAGTTTGAATGTCACAAGACAAACACATGATAAAAACCACCACCTAGCTTTAGCTAAAGGTGACGCCTGATAACCCACTCCCACCCACCACCCACCAAAACAAAACAACTGAACAGACAGTTTCGAGAAAAGGTCTTCAGGGAGGAAAGGCCGAAAATATGATGGCCACCGTGGATAAGTGCAACCAGAAGCTGGAAGGCATCTGTGAAACTGCTGATTGAGGCATTGCCGTGACATCAAGGAGAGACCTTTGAATAAAGGAACAACATACAGGTTGGAAATGGAGGGAAACAGGTAGCCATGCTTTACAATAATGTGACAAAACTCTAATCTCGTGCCAGAAAGTTGATTCTGTTCCTCTGACTTCTTCAGAGTGAAGAAGTCACTTGGATGAGCGACGAAACGTTTCTCCCACTGAAAACGTTACATCCAGATCAGCAGAATCAACTTTCAGGGATTTCCTTACCTGGATGCCTGAGCATACATCAAAGCTATGTAATCTTATGTTCACATGCAGCCCAGACCTTTGCAACAGGCACCCATGTGTAAATGAAAAACTTTGCCCAAGCTAGCTGGAATAATACAAGACACAGCGTTAGCTTTTACTTACAATAAAATAGAAAACAAGTTTATAAATTGCCGCCTTGAAAACTGTGTGTCATACAGTGAAGTCCAAATGTTTCTGCAGGGAATTAGTATCTTCCTTCAAGAGTAATGTCAAACAAATCCGATCCAGACACAAACACAGCCCTCGCAGCCAATCGGGAGGCCTAAGTAGTTGACCTTTTCCACCTTTACTGGAGAGTGGGCAGATGTTTTCCAGCCCATTGACAGAAATACAGCCCCGGAGTCACCTTTCTCCTCATCCCTGGAGACAATCAATAATCACCACAACAAATCTCTCTGCTTGACAGCTAGATAATACGTCCGGCACTCAATTCTTCAACTTCTGTGTTTAACTCCTTCAATTTAAGAGCCTGCTGTTACATGACTGAGAAACGAAATGACGAATATGCTGTCAGAAGTGTTTGCACTACGCCCTGCAAATATGAGAAACACGTGGCTAAGACTGATCTCCTTAGGGCTTTTTTCCCCCTTAAATTAAACCTGACACATTCGGTAGTGAGACACAGCTGCAATGTCATCAGAATGTCAGCTATTGTCAGCTGGAAGTCAAACATGTTACAAGGAATTCAGACTAAAGAAGGACAGGGTTCAATATTATTAACTAAAGACTTTATTTTATGACTTCAACCACAAGGTATCACGGTAGATGTTATTCTGCAGAGCAGTTTCTGCTCTGGCTTGAGAGTAAAAAGGGAGTTCTTCTGAGTTTCAAGCTGCCGGCAAAAAGGATGTCTGGCCTGACAGTCTGTCAGCATGCTCACCAATACCTGATGGGAGCACTAAGCTGGCACTTTTTAGGGAGTGGGATAACCCTGGATTATCCTGAAAAGTTTCTGTTTCACAGACTTGGGTTTGACTTGTTTGGATGTTAAAGATAATGCTGTGAGTAGACACAGTTTTGTAGTGGAGGTGTTGTTATGTTGGGACGCCATGTCAAACTAAACAAAACTACAAAAATCCACTGATCTGCAAATCTCATATTTTATTCTCAGAAGAATCAAAGAGAGCATATGAAATGTTTAAGATGAGAACATGAAGCATTTACAAAAAATATTTGCCTGTTTAGAATTTGATGAAAGCAACACATGTCAAAAAAGTTCATATGTGGCCAAGCTGAAATAATCAAGGCCTTCCCTGAATAAAGTGTCATCTGAATGCTCTGAAACATGGATATACCTTTAAGCTCTAATCGTGCCTTTCAAGATGTGCAAGATGCCAGTTCCATAGACACCGAGCCATTCCCATACCGTCAGAGATGCAGGCTTTTGAACACAGCACTGATGCTCTCTTTCCTTATTAGTATGAAAAATGTGGTGTCTTTGTTTTCCAAAAAGAATTTCAAATGTTGATTCGTCTGACCACACAACAGTTTTCCGCTTGGACTCAGTCCATTTTAAATGAGCGCTGGCCTGAAGAAGACAGTAGTGTTTCTGGATCATGTTCACACACGACTTCTTCTTTGCATCATAGAAGCTCTAACTTGAATTTGTGGATAGCAAATATGCATGCAGTGATTTCCATGACAGAGTCGTGCTTGTTTTCAATGCAGTGCTGCTTAAAGGGGCCTAAACATCACAGGCATCTAGTATTGATTTTCAGCTTCGTCCTTTGCGCACAGAGATTTCTCCAAATTCTCTAAATCTTTTGATTATATCATGTTCTGTACATAATTAGATATTCCCGGTCTTCACAATTTTAGGCTGAGGAACATTATTCCGAAATTGTTCAGGAATTTGTAGATGGAGTTTTTTGCAGACTGGTGTACCTCTTCTCATCTTTACTCCTGAGAAACTCTCTAAGCCTGTCTAAGATGCTCTTTTTATACCCAATACTGTTATCAACCTGGTGCCAGTTAACCTAATTAGTTTCAAAGGGATCCTCCAGCAATTTCTCTTTAATACCGCTAACTTTTCCAGCCTTATTGCTGCCATCAAATTCAAAATGAACTAGTACATTTCATGACATTTGTTATTTTGTTATGTTCTATTATGAATAAAACATGGGGGGTTTTAGATTTGCAAGTCATTGCACTATGTTTTTATTTACATTTTGCACAGCAGCCTCACTGTTTTTGAAATTGGGGGTTGTATTTGCTTTCATGCATTTACACTTTTCTTGCGTGACACTCAGGACTCCATGGACCACACAACAGTAGCAATGGAATTTCAGTTGGAGACGTAAGGGAACAATCACTTTTTGTAAATGAAAATTTGTTTTGCAGGAACCCTCTTATAACTCTGGAGTAAAGCCCAAACCCAAAATTGTTGTTGGCGGCTACAACCACAGAATTATTATGCTGTCAGCTTGACTGCCTTGCAGCAATACTCCAATTCCCTGTTTTTGCTGCAATATGTGAGCGACTACAGACCCACAAGGTGCTGTCTTAAAAAGATACATGGCTAGAAGGAAAGGAAGGAAGCATGAAAGGCACAAAGGTCAGAGAAGATGAGAGCAGTTCCAGGTCGCTGGGGTATCAGTCCTCTCCATCTCGGAGACAGACAGCTGTAATGGACGTGAGCTGTCACTGCTGACAAAGTGCTGGATTTAGAGGAATGGCTCTGACCTGCTAGGCTGGAGGCTCGGATCACAGTGCCGTCGATAAGTGCAGCTTTTACTTCAGTTGGAGGTCACAGGGTGCTTCGCTGATTGTTGAAGATCGGGAAGCGTTCCCAGCGTGTGTCAGCATAATGCAGACACTGGTGTATTTATGTCCCTGAATATTTGTAAAAGAGTGGGTGGCTTGCTTTATGTATTGTTTCTAAATTATGTCTGTTTTGTAGATAAAAGGGGGGTTTTGGTGAAACAGCTGCAGAGTCAGTGAGTTTATCAGTCAGTGCAGAGTCTATGAATAGAACTTATTAGGCAATTTTAGGCAAAATGCCACCAAAAACAATTGTCTCGGAATATCAGCTCATTGCAAATTGTCACATCACGTTTGTGTGTGCCTTCCTTCAGATACTTCATCTTTTTCTGGTGATGTCAACGGGTCATATTTTACCGTTCGGTCTGTAACCGCTGCAGAGGCCAGGGAGAATTCCTGTGGTTAAAATCCATTATAGAATAGGAATGCATGGATAATATTAAAGAATAATCCACATGTTTCTCTCTGTTTCGCCATCTATCCATGGGCACAGGTTTCCGATCCAGATGGTTGCTATTACTACAGAAGACAGGCCAGCCATGTCCAATCAGCACCCTTTAATTAGTGTTTCTGTTGCATGCCCGGTTTGGAAAAACTAAGGTAAAGAGGTCGATTTATAAACGGCAAGTAGGCATTTCTGGCACAAATTCACCCTATTTCAAGGCGCATGGAGGCGATGATACAAAGTTCATTTCTTGACGGACATGTTTCAACTTCTGAGTTTCAGGGGAGTGGTTGATTTGGTCAGTAGGCACGTTTTCCGTGAGGAATCGTCTATCACACGAACGCAGGAACCACAAAGCATGCTCTGCATCCGATTCTGTGTTTTGATTTGGCTGCGAAGTATCAATTTGTCAAGTGTGAGCACAGTGTCGGAGGAAGTCCAAGTGCTGCAGCTGGAGCAAGGTAAGAAGACTTGTACGAATGCTGGAGGAGGATATTTTGTACGTTCAGAAATATTTGCCTGGACTTCCTGGTGTGACCTGTAAGTCGGACTTAAACTGTGTGTTAAATCAACACTGCTATAACCACAAAACCTGCTAAAAGTGCTTATGCTGTAACTTGGCATGCACTTGGCTAGAAACCACCATTTTTCGAATGATCAGAAGACAGTGGATCAACTGCTAGTGTTTTGGCAGTGAAACTACAAGCAACACAGGCGCACTATGGGTAGGCTTCATCGTAGTGTCTGCAGAAACATGTGTCAGGCCTCTGACACACTTACAGCTTTTTGTGCTCTGGATGCCATCCAGATACTTAACAGGCATGATAATCCTGCTACATCCCTGTTGATACAACTTGTTACTAACTCTGGCTCTTAGCAAACGAGAAGAGTCCACTAAGAAAAAGGGTCCAATTGTCAATTTGTTGAACCTAAACTGTAGTGTGGTGTTCTAAGGCATCAGATAAGACATCAGTAATGTAGTATGTGGATGATTGAAAATGTATGCAGGAGCATTGGCTAAAGAACAGAAGAACTCATAAACCAGCTGGAAGCTGCCCAAAAGTGAGCAACTGGACTTTCCCTTGTCTCGTCTGTCTGGTATTCTCAGTTCCTAAAATGCATCTGGAGGAGAGAGGAGGATTCCCGAATGATCTATATTCCTGCAGAAGCTATTTTACCTACGATGCATTAAAGAGGTTCACTTTGCGATTCTTTAGTGTGTATGTGGGCCTTATTCTGGATAAAAAGGGTAAATTGTTCTACAATGTGAACTTAACTGAAAGGAGGCCAACATATTAAATCTGTCACGTTGGACAGATGATGTGCCAAAGTCACTATTTTTAATTCACACTGCTTTAATTTTAAATGTTATTACCTCATCTCTTCTACACTTGTGCCTCATCCGTGACTCCACTGTTTGTATGTTCAGTCGGGAGGGACTAATGCTGCATTACATTCATCTGCGAAGTTGCAAACCACAAATACACAACAGTGGCAGAAGATCACAAGCTTCTCCAACTTTCAGTCTTGGAAATCCAAATTGACTCACCAGAAGCCGAGATTTCCAATTTCCGACTCCAAATTTAACGCAACATGAGACACAAGGAGAGGAAATGCTGTTGGTACAAACTGAGCAGAAAGTAAAGCAAGGAGAGGCCTTCATTGACGCACATGTCCAGGTCAGGTGAGACACTACTAACTGCAGGTCTTAGGAGAGAATGTTCAACCTCCAGACAGAAATGCCCTAGCTGATCCGGGTCATGGAATCAAACCCAGGACCTACAGGGCCACAGTGTTAACCACCACACCACAGCGCCATGTTGAGGTGTGCTTAAAGAAATTTAATTTGTCTTTTTGTCAGAGAGATCATCCACAATTGTGTCTAAGACACTTTGCAAACCAATTATGTGATGTTTGACTTCTTTGTTCACTTTTGAGAAATGACGGTTTGTGTGACTGTAAAAGCCAAAGAGTCAGAATCAAGCAGGTGATTCAGACAACAGAACAAGACGCATCACTGAGACGCTGACCAATCTAACCAAACTACAGTGTGTCACCTGGTCCCCCGCAGAACCACATCATCATACGAAAACAACACACACGCCAGACGGATGTTGTCCAACGGCTCACAGGTCAGAGTCGGCCAAACCCTGTTTTGATGCAAAGGTTTTCCGGGAATCCTGTCTTCCCCCTTTTTCTTCCTCCTAATTGCCTTGTTTACTTTTCCAGCTTCACTTTGAGTGGGCTTGTGACTAAAAGCTTTTCCACAGTGATGACTGATGTTTTGGACCGGACAAGAGCGGGATTGCAAGAAATTTTCTGCCACCACAGCGAGGATGAATACATTTCTGCAAGATTCAGGAAGAAAAAAAATATTACCAACTTCTTCTGAAGTCTCCTAAATCATCAAAGGAGAGGACACAGAGTACGAGTAGAGCTGAGGAGGAACAGATGGATTTAAAAAAGGATTCCTGATGTTCCAACATGGCTCAAATAATCCAGAGGATTATGTTTCGTGTGTAGGGCACACATGAAACAGATTACATGCCAGGTTTTCAAGTGTTTGTGTTGGGAGCACGGTGGGGAATGACATTAGAGAGACTAATGGGATGTTATGGAAAAAGCACACACATACACCTTTGAGCTGGCTTATGTCATTAGGAAATATGGAAAGTATGCTCAGAGGAAAATATGACTGCAAAATTCTGCTCACTTATGTGCATGCTTAAATGTATCCGTGTGCTGTTTTTTCTATATAATCTAGATCAAGGTGGTACTGATCATTTGTCTCGATTCTTACAGGAAACAAACACAAAAAATAAAGCGTGGGGGTGTGTGTTTACACCAGATGGGTACATCTTCCCTTATTGTTCTGCACTTTGGCTAACTTTGTAAAGGCATTCTTCCAGGACACAGGGAGTGCAAGGATGTGAAAAAGCTCTTTTTCATTACCGTCAGTTACTGCAAGCTCAGGCAGGAATTCTAAGTTTCATGAATGTTGCCAAAAAATGAAAGAATTAATGTTTCCTTCTGGTGCTTTTTTCCAAGTGCGGTATGTGTTGCTTCCAAGAAATACCTACAACCACACCTTCCGCCACCTACTTGGATGTTATACGTGATCAAGATAAAGTGCAGGCATTATGGTGGAAACAGTCCCAAGTTAAACAGTAGGGCATTTTAATATCACTCGAGTATGTGGATGACCAAGTGAAACCTGGCCAAGTGTTTAGCGCGCATACTAAATAGGCATCAATGCTGTTGTTAGGCTGCAAGGCCGGTTGGAACTTTTATACACCCGCTAACTTTGTCCCACAGTTTCTGTCTATCTCTGTGATCACTGCAACATCTCGCACTTATCTCTTAACTTAGACAGAGGTGTACTAAGTTAAGAGATAAAATGAGTGAGCTTCAAGCCACCCCTCACGACTTTATAGTTTGCTTCCACAGAGTCCGACTTCTTGAAGTGGGCTTGAGCAATAGCTTCCCTGGCTTTCTGTAGGTTTGTCCCAGTTTTGCTTTTGGACATTAGGCACTTTATCACTCATTTTCAGTCCAGTCCTTGTACCTGACCATTTTCAGAGGAATGCTTTGTTGTTTTGTTTTGCCACTATACACTGACTTATAAATAATTCAGGGATTAATAAAAACACTTAACTCAAACACCTGTCCAGTGTTGTGTCTACACATGATAGACAGCTGAGCAAAGAGCAGATTTTAAACTGTAATTTCAACAAGAAGAAAAACACAGTCCCCCCCCCCCCCCCCCCCCCCCCCCCCCCATTTCTTTAGCTAACTCCATGAAAAAAATGGCAAGGATAAAACAGTTTTGAAACCTTGTAAGAAATGGTCTCATTTGAAGGGTGGCTGTTGAGAAGATCATTCATAAACGAAGAAAAAGCTGCGGTACTCTAAATTACACAAGAACTGGATAACAACATATAACAACAGTGTCAGGTCTTATGGAGCGATAAATCAAACTGTTGTCAGTATGTACAGCGGAGCTGAGGCGAGAAACAAAACAGCGAGTGTCTACAACCATCTATAAAACACGGTGGAGGCTCAGTCATGGTTTGGGTTTTAGCCAGTGGTGCTGAAGACTGATTGGCCTCCCCAGGCCTCAACATTAATGAAGCAGTGTGGAATCATCTTGACAGAAAACCTAACAAAAGGCAGAAAAATCCAAAGAAGAGCTTTGAGTGTCCTTCAAGAAACCTGGAGAACTATTCTAATATTGACTTTCAAACTTGTTAAAATTGTCTTATATGTTGCATTTTCGTGCATGTTCGAACCTTGTACCCCATTTACCCAGCAAAATATAAAGGAAGGCAGTAATCCCAGTAAAAAAAACAAAACAAAACATCCAAATGGCTCAAACACAACCTCTCTTGTGAGTTAAGTGAGTTAAGCAACCTTAATTTGCTGTGCCTGAAAACCTGTCAGTCAAAGCAGTCACACCTTTAACTTTAAATCATAAAACAATCCAGAGGTTAATAAAAAGAAGAAAGAGACACCCTGTGCAAGCACAGTTGCTATTAAGGGAGGAAATTATCTGCGGGGTCAAAACTGTAATAATGTTCAATGTATGGCTAAATTTAGCCATTTTCACAAGGACGTCTATGGAGATTGGTTTATTTATTCATTTTAGATCCAAGAGGTTTCAGCTGTATCCACTGTGTTTACAGCTGGGTCCACTGCCCCCTTGTGGTTCGAATTAAAATAAATACAAGTAAGTGTTACCTGATTATTTATTTCCCTTTAACCAATTAGACATGCACCTTGAGCAAGGTAAAAGGTACAAAGCGAACGTTTCCAGGTACAGAAAAAAGTCCCATTTTGACCATCAGTACCATAACTGCTTCAGTGTGGATTCAAATATGATCTCCCCAGTTTTTAAACCATTACTGTCAAATGTCACCAGGTGATTTTGCATGTCTGTAGTTTTGGTCAGCTGTGACTGTAAACCAATTCAGAATCATTTGGACTTCAGCATCAATAAATCATAGAGCATAATTTCAGCGAGCAGATCGTGTACGCCCACGCAGTCTGTCTGCGATCTTTTGTATCAAAGGATACCAGAGAGATGAGGAAAGGAATCCAGCTGTTTTGCGAATGGACTGTTTTTGCAGTTTGTGTTCCTCTCACACTCGTCTGTGTGGGTGGAGATGTTTTTAGCAACTCTCTGATGTGTCAATTTGGAGGAACGGGTCAGACCGCTTTAGGGAGACTTGATAAATAACAGCTTAATAGAGTTTATTCTTGCATAACAACCAATTCCTCTTTTTGCATGGGACATCGAAGGACCTAAACATTTCAGAAGATTTCTACTCGTACCACATTTACCGCCTTCGTTCATTTCCTATATTTACTTAAATCGTCTAATAGCAGAAACACCTAGGGACAGTAAAGCAAGCCAAGTCTCAAGAAATCCTGGGCAACCCTGTGGATTCCCGTAGCCTGGCAGACCCATCGCACACATGCTACCTGCAGGACCCCATAATCACAAAACCACATGTGAGGGAGTGCTGCAGCAAGGGCCATGTTTGTGAGCAAATGAGAAACAGGCTGAACAGACAAGCACATTCTACTTAAGTCGATTGCTTTAATCCTCAGGGCTGCACTTTGTCTGCTGAATGGTATTTGTTTGGTCTGCGCACAAGCAAGTAGACATGCCACGTCTAATACTGGCCATCTTTGAGCAGACCTGCTTCACACGCCACACCGAGCAACAGTGTGGGACCTGGGGGGGGGGAAGCAGGAATGCCCTCACGTGCATACACTTTATATCTCAGCCGATGAGAAACACATGTCAGCTGCTATAACTTAAGATGGACACAATACCTGACTGTTTACATTTTTTCCATGCATAGTAACCAAACTGTGCAAAAGCTTGAAAGTGGCTTGATTTGATTCAAACGCTGCCACGCGAGAATAGTTCTCTGGACTTGCAGTGACGCTACCTCGTTAAATTTACAGCCAAGGAGAAACAAAGTGATGCAAGATTATTACATATGTATTTCGTGTTGCCTGCAGCTGTGGTAAAAACCTGGTCAGAGTACTGCAGTGGAGTCTGGCCTCTGTCTTTCCCTGTGGCCTCGCAGCTTGGAGCCCGGTCAGCTATGAGGACTGTCGGCTCAGATCTGCTGTGCAGTCACATTCCCCAGGCTGCACACACACAAGCACAGAGGCTACAGAGTGGGTTAGTAGGACAATACTCAGTGTGTGTGTGTTTGTCTGGGTCTGAGTTTTATTTTGATCTATAACCCCACTGGGGATCTGCTATCCTGCAGGATACAGGGGATGGATGATTGCACAGTTGGCAGAGCTTTTAATGGGAGATTTTCATTGGGCTTCATTGCAGGAAGTTGCAGAAGAAACTAAACTATTCAACACGGATCCATAAAAAAACACAGCTACTAAAACTGACTTTAATCCCTGGACCACTATATTTATATATTAAATATATGCTGCTACTTTAATGTGCATTTTATGGCATGTTGTCCACCAAGCCTCTCAGCTACACACTCATTCCTCAGGAAGCCGTGCAGTATCACATATATCTTGACTAATGCTCTCAGACATTTGATTCTCCAACATTAAGTAAACCAACACCGTGAGGAGCCAATCCCTGGTGGCCATTTGGCAACCGCTGAGCGTATTATATTACATCCAAAGTTTCCATGAGGCGCATGCCATACGAGGCCATTCGGGTACAAGGGAGCATCCCAGTGGAAGATAATGCTGGAGATGAGTGTTTTTGTTTTGTTGTGTGACAGGACCACTGTGTAACTGTGGCTTTTTGTGTGTGTGTATGTCGGACTGCTGGTCAGCTGTATTGTTCTGTGGTCAGTGACTAAACACCACATGTCATGGGAAAATGCATTTACGGGAGGGAAACGTGGCCGCCCTGAATCATCATCTTTCATGAAGAAATTCCCATCATGTAAAATCTGTTTTTTTACAAAACTGTCTTGTATAAGAAAAATTGTGTCCTCCTTTAAAGTGCGCTTGTTATAGTCTTTTAAAGGCCCAGTTTATGTTACAATGAGGCAGCGTTACAACAAAACCCAACGTTTTTATGCACTGGCGCCCGTCGGTATCACAGTTTTCTTACAGCTCTGGCTTGTGGACATACAATCAAAACTACTCTTAACATTGCCCACAATAGAAGGACGTTCTGTTGTTTCTAAAGTTGTGCAAGTAATCGTCACACATGTAAAGATTATAGCCATAGACCTTACCTTTTGTTATTTTACATCCTTTTTGATGGAGGAATTTATGAATTTCGCTTTCTGATCTATGAGGATTTGGCTCGTCTCTAAATATAAGCAGTTAATGTGAATTTCTACGAATGCAGATGGTAGCAGACTTGTAATTTTTGCTGTATTATCACAAGCAGAAAACATATAATTACCAGCTTGGCCTTTTCAGTCACAAACAGATGAAATATGAATATTGAAATGAAATATTTTAATATCATTTCACTAGCTGGGCCCATGTCCTCATTTTAGGTTTGACAGCGTTTTAGTAGGTAAAGGTGAAAGCTTGGACATGAACTGAGCTGCGGTTTGGGGAAGGCCTCGAAGGGGACTGGCGACGGCTCCCGGGCCTGGCAGATCCCCGTGCACTAAATAGGAGTGAAGAAGGTAAAGAATTGAGAACAAGGAGGGAGGGAGGGGCACGTAAACGAGAATGAACAGCTTACAGAACTGGGGGAACCTATATAGATGACAACCTGAAGGAGCATGTTTGGAGGTGTGGTCCCGCTCCTGAAATTCCGATACATAATCTCCAAAATATGAGCATTTTAAAGTTAACACAGGGTTAACTTTAAAGAATTCAATGTCTTCTAAAAAAAAAAAAAAAAGGAATAATAAAAAAAAAGACAACCTTGCTTTGGAAAAATAACCCACTGTTTTCCAAAGACTCCACAGAGCCAGTCAAAGACAGAAACAAAGGAAGCTGACACTTGAAAGGACATAAATCTCTGCAGGGTTGCCAACAAAAGTTTAAAACAACACAGCCAAGAGATGCTGACAAAGAACCTGAAAAATGTGTGTGTTAAGTACACCGTTTCTCTGTGTATCCACGTGCGTCAGGCCTGACCTTTCTCTTCCCTTTCAACAAATTCAAATTGAGCTTCAAGTTTAAAACGAACCGCTTCTTATCAGTCACTTTTATTAAATTCTACTGTATCCTGAGGCGTCACGAGAGCGTTGTAACCCCTGTCCACCGCCGAAAGCACCAGCAGTGGGCACGTGAGCGTCAGAGCTCCCATATATTCATTTTGTGAGCTTGTGTGCGGTTTACATCTTTATTTTTACAAAGCTGCTTATATACAGTTTATCTTTACCATTGTACTGTAAGTGAAATGATCCGTGTCGCAACCGGATCAGCTCCAGGAGCAAACATGAGGAGGTGGTCACGTTTGTTTAGACAAGGAAACATTAGCATGCAATTCCAGTGTTGTGGTTGTGAAGCTGAACAGCTAACAGAAAATGTAGGCGGAGGGAACGATGGATTAGTTTAGGATTGTTCTGGAAGACAGCTCTTTTGAATTAAAACTTCCAAAACATTTGTTTGAGTGAAGTTTGGAAGCTGTTTGCTTCCATCTGCTGCATCAGACTTAAAAGGAGACCGACTAACATGTTCACGATGCGAATACACTTTTTTCCCTAGAGATTGGAGTTTGCCAGGGGGGATCGCTAACTGGACCCTAGGCCTGTCTGACTAAGCATTTGTAAATATTTAGGTGGAATCAGGGAGAAAGTCTTTGGACTTTGGCAAAAAAGTGCCAGAATGACAGCACCATACCTGAAAATGCACAGCCGACTTTTTGTCGTGACTTAGTTTTTGTACTACTGCTAAATCTGTGGTTTGGGTTTGATGCTTGGAGGATTTTACATTGTGTTCAAGCTAATTAGACCACAAGTTGAATGAAAAGAACTTAATATGTGATGACTAACAATAGGATTTTATTAATCTTCCCTTTTTGGTTCCTGATTATTTTTCTGTGCATGGAAAAGGTAGGCTCAGTCATATTTTCAATGCCGCTTATATAGACACACTATGTGGATGTCTGAGGCAACACATACCAAACTTCATGGGGCATCAAAGTCTAACTGCCAAATAGCGTAACTGAATTTTGTTTATCAAGAAATCATGTTCAAATGCTTCTAATGATTTCACCTTATTAAACTATTTTCGAAACCTGCTTTTTGAAGGATTGAAATTTACTGTATCTCTGATGAATATGTCCATAGTAAGACGAATTAGTACATATATTTATGCTAAGCAATGGACAATGGACAACAATGGACACACAAGCATCAGAATTGGACCGTGGATTAATGGAAAAAGGTGGCCTGATCTGATGAATCTCATTTTCTTTTACATCACATGGACGAACTTGAGGAGCACCTGGCACCAAGATGCACTGTGGGAAGAAGGCAAGCCTGCTGAGGCTGAGTTCTGCTGGAAAATCTTGGGTCTTCTCATCCATGTGGATATTACCTTGACATGTACCACCTACATCAGCGGTCTCCAGCGGACCGGTTTATGCCCGACAATATTTTCACGGACCGGCCTTTAAGGTGTCGCGGATAAATACAACAAAATAAAACTAGTACCGGTACCGAAAAAAAGAAGATTTATTCATAACACGCTATCGCCAGTGTGTGAATGTGTGTGTGAATGGGTGAATGACTGAATGTAGTGTAAAGCACTTTGGGGTCCTATGGACCAGAAAAGCGCTATACAAATGCAGGCCATTTACCATAACACACGTGAAAAGACCAAGGAAAACCGAGTTAACGAAAAAAAACGATAAAAAAATAACGCTGAAAACCGATAAAAACCCTGAAAACTATACATTTCACACCTGAGCCTCAACTCTCGCGGCCCGGTACCAAACGACTCACGGACCGGTACCGGTCCGAGGCCCAGGGGTTGGGGACCGCTGACCTACATGGGATAATGCACCGTGCCACAAAGCAAAAATGGTTCAGGACTGGAAGCCAAGTCAACACCTCAAACTTGTTGTTGTGCTCCTCAAACCAAATTCTCCAGATCACAATCCCGTGGAGCATCTGTGGGATGTGCTGGACAAACAAGCCGATCCAAGGAGGCCCCACCTACGAACTTAAAGGACTTGAAGGATCTTTTCCTAACATCATGATGCCAGATACCACAGCATACCTTCAGATGTTTAGTGGAGTCCATGTCTCAGTGGGTCAGGGCTGGGGCTTTTTTGTTTTGTTTTCTGACATGCTACTTCTAGGTACTTTTGCATGAGCATTCACACAAATACTGGAACTGAAAGTGCAATCGCCAGTGTACGTCAGAGGGTGTTTATCCCGCAGTTAATGGACTGTGAAACCTGAATGAAATTCCTCACTGTGTGTTATAGACTATAGTCTGATGTGCAGCATGGTGCATATCACGTACTCGTTTCATAAATCCACATTGTTAAAGTTTGACATTTAACTGGAGACTTATTGTCTGTGACCAACATCAGACAAACTACCCATGGCAGCCTACTTTTAATGAACTACTTTTCAATGCACAAAGGTCAGACTTTCTTGGCTCTCTCAGTTCTTGAGAATAATGCACCAAAGAAGCAGAGGTGTTTTGGCTCCTGGAGAGTGGTTTGTGTAGAGGGTAAAAAGAGGGGGAAAAAAACAGCCATAGAGTTTATTTTTGTGCTTACCTGCTTTACTTTGGTATGTGTTTCTTTGCACCTCGTCGTCTTTGTGTCTCACCTCTAAATCAATAGCTGAAACCACAAACAAACAGCCCTGGCATCGATCAAAGTGATATAATATGTACAAAACCGATGTGGCCTAGAATTATTACTTTTTTTTTAACCTCCGCACACCCACAGCCAATAACATTCTTTTGTGTATGACTCAAGGCAATGTATCAACTTGTGCAGACGTTTCTGAGGCAATGGAAGAATGGCTCGTGCCACTTTGACATTTTTATGCTCAAGATCGATTGACTGAGTCATATAAAAATGATCCAAGTCAATATCTTACAAATTATCACGAAAAATACGTGTGTGTGTTTGACAATGTGAGCAAGCCTGATCAGAAACGGCTGCTCCTCAACAAGGGCGACTTGGCTGCACAGCTGTGTGACGCTCAGCTGTTTCACTTACTTTTTCTCCTTGCTGCTTATTTTTTAAATGTGTTAGGCCACCTCTTTTCTGGATTTGTGACAGTCGACTTCAAGGCAAGTTGCTGTTGTCCGGTACAGATTTTATGTGTCACCAGTGGTTCCTTTTTGTTTCTGTATTTTTATGCCGTTTTATAATATACATACATACACACATATACACACACACACGTACATATACACATGCACTGCAGGCCTGAACTGGACTGGGACTTACCAGACAAAGGTGCATGCAGGAATCATATTCAGTCACACTGGACATTAGGTGGTCCTAAACCTGCCAGCTTCTAGTACAAAACTTGTGTGAAGATAGATTTGTGCAAAGTGTGCATCCAGTAGTTTGATGAGTTTAACCCTAATGAATTGGTTTCACATGTGCTTCCTGCTTCCTTCCCCTAACCTTGCTGTATTTCCAGCAGGAAGTTGGAACATATCTGACGCTGACCTTTTCCCCCTGAAGTGTCCTACATGTGAGAAAGGACAACTGTGGAAAAATACACTGACTTGTTCCTCATGGAACGACAAAAACAAGAAAATAAAAAAAGAGTCCTTTTTAAAACAGAACACTATATCGAAGCGTTTAAATATGTTTGAATTGTGGTTTGAGTAATGATGAGTGTTTATGAAAAAATAAAAGACAAAGAAAGAGAAGAAAAATAGAGAACCTGTTATGCTCATTTCTAGCTTTCCTTTTTGATCTCTAGACTAGCTTTGTATGAGTTCAAAGTAATCCTTGTATCTCGGGTTTTGGTCCAACCCAGCATCTTTTATCTGAAACAAGCCTTTTTATCTTTAAGCAGAGTTCACCTGATTGGTTGCTGCTTGCAAACAAAAGGTTTAAACAAAAAGCGGTGGGGCTTCTGCGCTCACAGCTATGTGTCTGTAATAACCATACCAGGGATATCTACTAAGCATGTAGAGTTCACGATTTTTAAATGCAGGTATGCTTAAGTACAGTAAGTACTAATGAAAACGGTTTAAACTACACCTTCCCAGTCTGAAATATCTGAATTCATCGAAGATGCCATCATGGTTGACTTAACAGTAAACTGATTTAATAGTGAAAAGCTGAGTGACACTTTACCTCATCTTAATTATAGATTAAACACAATGTGGTTGCCATGGGTTACTGTGGGAGAAAAAAGAACTAAATGTTCCTTACTGATTGAACGGGCTGTACTCAGGATGCCTCAGGCTCTGTGGTTGCTCAGGTAAATAAATAAAACTTTTTAAGGGGCACAGCGACATGGAGACTGCATGAGCAATAAACCCTCATATAACCCCATCTTTTTGGAATTTTTCATGCTTAAAAAAAAAAATCCAACCCACCCACCATTCATTTCTTCCCCAGCTGAGTCCCACTCTGGCCAGGCAAGCTAGGGGAGAGGCCTCCCATGAGCTCCTCACCACTAGCTTGGTCGCTGGCAGGTCAGCCACACGATGAGACACCAGGTCACAGACTTTAATGCGTTCATCAAAGCCTGGAAAAACAGTGTGTGGGCTGCAGAGAAAGCCTGGGAATCTGGCCTGTACCTGCTGCAGAATAACTAGAAAAACTGGTGGAAAAAAGAGACACGCTGAGTCTGACATGTCAACAAGTCACTTAATCTCATGTTTGGTCTTTCAGAATTTACTTTTTTCAAAGCAAGTGAAAAAATGATAATGGGGTGAGATAATTGTACTTAGTTCCAATATAAATCTTGTTTAAAGATTAGTTTCTGTTATGGCCTGGCTTCTCTCCTCCTGTCTCCTGTCAGTCATGTGGTCTTGGTGTGTGTGTGTGTGTGTGTGTGTGTGTGTGTGTGTGTGTGTGTGTGTGTGTGTGTGTGTGTGTGTGTGTGTGTGTGTCAGTCTAGTCTCTTTGATGTCCACCTGTGGTTCATTAGCTCGTTACATGAAATCTTTTATTCAAAATAGAATCTGGTCAAATAAAAGTTGCAATTAAATAGAATCTTAATGCATTTTGTTAGCAAACAAAGCCTTTTACTTTATAGATTTTAGTTGCTTTTGCTCAATATTCATGTGTATTGATAGTGCATAATCCTTTTTGTAGTGTACCTACCAGCCAGGTCATTTCCTGTCACGTTGCTCTGGAACTGCTGCTGTGGCAGTTTCATGCTCTCCTTTATTCAGATTCATTTCTTGCTTCTTGCCTGCTCTGCTCTCCTTAGACTTCCAGCCTGACTCGCTTACCATCACCTGGCAAGGCAGCACTCTCCTGGCTGAATCACCCACCTGGTAGGTGCCCTTCAGCCATGGCCAGTCCCTGTTACTTATGTTAAGGATTTGGGTCTTGACGCTGCCTTCCGTTATAACTAGTTAGTTATAACAGGAGTTTTCATTCTATAATGCACTTAATAAAATTTTATGTAGTATATTTTGGTAGTGCCAGTTTCAGTTACTTAGTTTTACTGATGCAAAAGTCCAAGTGAAAAGGTGGTTTTTTTTTTCATTGATAAATCATAGAAAATTCCCAAGATTTCGCAGGAAATTATATGATGCATAATGAAAGTAAACTAACTGTAAGTGTGTGGGAGTGACCAGTCTAGTCCTGCATTGGATACATTCTAAAAAATTCCAGTTCAGATTTATCTATTTTCGTCATTCAGTGCCTCGTTTCTTGAGAACCTGTCTTTAAACAGATTTCCCAATAAAATGGGGACAATAAAGTGACTGGACTGAACTGGGTTTTAGCACTTTAAAGGTCAGGGACATAGCAGGCCTGTGTGCGACTGGAAAAAATGTGCACCTCTGAAATTATTTTGTAACTTCCTCTTCTCTCTAAGTGACATTCAGTAGACGGTTCCCAAGTGAGTTTTACTGGAAATATGATGCGTCCTCAGCTGACTTTGACTGAATAAAGGTTACAGCTCAGCAGAAAGCCGTGGTCTCGTTTTCCCCGCACCTCATAACCCTCACCAGGTCTTCTTTATAATGCATCCCTTATTTCTTTGCCGCTGTTAACAAAATGCATCTTAAATACACAACAGAAGTCATGGACACACTCCAAAACAAACCCGGCGCAGCCAGTTAAACAAACAAAAGGAATATGAAAGAGTCCAAAATGCGGTTTCCTGCAATCTAGAGTTCATGCTTTCTCATATCAAACAAACAGTTCACCTGGCAGTCACAGCCCAGGGAAAATCCGAACTGGTCCGACTATTGTTAGCCCGCAGCCCATTTGAGGTAAAGTCCTGTGTTTTGTTTAGCAGAAAAAAAGCAAACAGTTTAACACGTCTTTAGCTGAAATGATTGGTGAGGTGGTGGAAGAATTGCTGATGACTGTCAAACACGTCAGCTATATTTTTTTTATTTATATATTTAAATCAAAAATGGACTCAGACAACTTAGTATCAGGAATGCCTTTTGATTTGAAGGAAGAAGCCAGCGTAGTAGGGGAGGAAGCCAGATAACCGTACTAACCCCTGCCCAAAGTATAGTTTCCAATCAGAAATACTGAAAATGAAACACTTAAAAATACTGGCAGTAAGGATCTCATAAACATAGTCCCTGGCTTTGCAGAAATCTTAACTACTGACCTAATGTTTCTACTGATGAAAGGGTTGCAACTCAACAAAGCATCAGTTTAATCCCACGTTTCATTTGGTTTTATATAAGAGAGAGAGAGACGCTAATCCTGAATTGCAACAGGCCAAAGAAGTGAATTCTGCAACAGCAAAGACAGTGATCGAAGGCTCACAACAAATTATTTTACGCTGGAAAAACATATAATAACCCAAACATGATAACATTTCTTTTTCTTTAGCTCTGAAACCCTTTTCACAGTCATCACACATTAGAGGTAAAGGTAACTGTGCATGCATTCCCACCCATGCATGTGCTCAGGGTCATACCTACAAAACACACCCTCAAATTGCTGCTTGGCTTCACACACAGGAAGTAGGTAAGCCCACACAATCTGACAGTTGTCTGGGTAACAACCAGTGGGAGCGGCAGGAGGGTGGGGGGTAATCAGGGAGTCTGTATGGCAGTCTGGTTCAGTGGGATCGTCACTCATTCTCCAGTTGGTATGAATTTAAAGAATGTGGGTAAAAGATCAGCGGACAGTTTAAGGAAAACAAATGAAGAATTTTTTTTAAAACAAATTAAGAAAAAAGAGGAGCGGGACGTTAGTTGGAAAGAAGAAGTGAAGAAAAAGGAGGAAGTGAGGAGGGAGAGTTGAGGCTGGAAAGCACCTGAGTTGAAAGGAGGAGGAGGAGGGCTGGACCCAGCTGCAATAACACTGTTGAGCAGTGTAAGGGGGGAGTTGTTAGACATACAGCGCCTGCACACACACACACACACGTATATGTTTTACAAGCACGATCATCCGTATGCTGTGAAAACATTTTGTGTCACACTGTGCTCGTGCGCCCTAAAAACACATTAATCAGCAGCTGCCTCCTCGCAACTAGCAGAACGCGGGAAAGCAGAACCGTCATTATAGGTGTATGCACACATCCACAGGGTCAGCTAGTGCAACCAGCCACAGGCATGGCCACAGCCGCCGCTCCACACCCCCACATCTGGCAGCCTGGGATCTGGCCTTGGCCTCGGTTCACAGCCTGTGGTGGTCCGTTTCAGGTCTGGATTTCCCAAAAGCACCTAGGCATCTTGTCTTCACGTTCGGCGAAACATAGCTGGACTCCGACCGAGCAGAGAGGCCCGTAGAGAAAGCCATCAAGCCTTGAGAGGCAGAGGCGCGGCGTGCTGTTTACTTTGGTCGTGACAGCGTTGCATAAATAAACCCAAGTTTGAAGCTGTGAGTGTTGCTGTAATTTAAGGTCAAAGTGGTAGCAGACACCTCCGAAAAGTGGACAAGTATGGAAGGAAAGGTCACAGATCAAAGAATGTTTTTAATATGCAGTGATTTGTTAAAGCCAGCGTACATTTTGTCCAGCCCTGCTTTGTGACAAATAGACCTCCTTCTGTGCAGCTGCATGTTGGATGTAACATGTTTTCGCTGAGGTGAAGGAAATTACATCATCTATGTCTCCTCGTTTTGCTTTCCCTGTGAGTTCATGCTTATTTTATACTTAACTGCCCTGGATCTGAGCTCGGGAGGCATAAGCAGAGCGCTTTGATATCGGTTCGTTCTTTGCTCACAACATTGGCTTAAAAACTGCATTTAGCAGCTATTTGCAAAAACCATGTCACTAAGATCTTTTTGTTAAAGACCAAGTTTGAGGTTTGAGGGAGTTTTTAAATTTGTTTTAATATGTCTACTCTACTGTTTTAAATTACCCAAAGATAGTTTTTTTTTTTTTTTACATAACCCTCGTATTTCTGTTCTTACTAATGATGCGTGAAACTATATGTGGTTGAGTCCTGCAAAGTGTGCTGAATGTGTTTTTGTGTTTGAAACCTTTGAAATTTTGCACTTTTTCTATTTTTCACTTCTTTCCCTCTCTGTTATAGTTTAACAGAGTTCTTAAGTGGATCCAAATGCACCACGGAGGTGGATAGTCAGGGAGTAAAGAAAATGAATAGATGAACTTGTGAAAAGTATGAAAAAGTAGAAAGCAGAATATTCAAATTAAAGGAAAGTAACTCCAACAGAACAGCAAGACACAAGAGACTAAAAGGGGGGATGCCTGCAAAGGATATATGACTCTAAAGGCATTTTTATACTGGGTCTGATGAGGATGGATCACCCTTATGTTGTGGTCTGGCCACCCCTAGACAGGCCATAACACTCACCTATTCTTAATGCAGCCGTTCACACTGAATTAATTATGCAGGACAAATTTACGGCGTTTATTTTTTCGGATCATGTTCGATTTTTTCAGTGTTTCAAATCAGAACTAATCAATCAGATCACTTCATTTGGTATCAAGTGCACTCATAGCTCATAGCAGCAAATTACTGAATATACAATGATATGGAAATTATAAAATTATACTGTTTTACCTCGGACACACCTAAAAACCTAAAGTTTTCACTCAGAGAACTGCTGCTCACCAGACCGTTTTACTGTTTTGGCCCATTCTCTGTGAAACATAGAGATGTTTGTACGGGGAAATCCAAGTAAATCATCATCATTCATTCAAAGTTACTTAAATAATCTATTATCCCAATTCTAATGCTCCATTTTGACCATGTCTACACATTGAATTAGATGCACTGAAGTGCTGCTATTTAACAAGCAGTTGAACAAGTGTACCTAATAAAGTGCATAAAACAAAGAACTTAACAAATATCCAACAACATGGAAATAGCTGGAAAAAAAATCTAAATGAAACTTCTGTTTACACTTTCTGTCTTTACGCTGCTTTTTGTCTATGAAATTTACACAACTAAAACAAATGCTTGTTACCCAATTCTTGAATGGAGAGGGAGGCAGAAGAGGAAAAGCCCACAAAAAAAGATGAAAGCTTTTCAAAGTGGGAAGGGAACGCGCTCTAGGGGAGGCGAGTATGTGTATGAACACAGCTTAAGATCATAATCGTGAAAACACAAGCTCAGATTGCTGGCAGGGGAAAAAGCTTCTCTTGCTGTAACTCTGAACTCTGCTGCTGCTTTTGTGTCAACTCAGCAGATGTCTGCTGCTGATGACACACACAGATCCAAGTGTTAGCCGGCCTCAGATCAGTTTTTGGCTTTCTCGGAGAATGGAAAAACAAACAGGTGTTTTAACATAATGCATTTAATACTTAAATGTACTTAGATGTCTTCGTTCGACATATTACCAACTGGCCTCAGTTAGCATGTTAAATGTTAAAGGTTGTGACAGTAAAGTTAGAAAAAGACTCATCAAGTATGACTTGTTTGGAAGGGTTACCAGGAGAAAGCCTCTTTTTCTCTAAAAAGAGCTTGGCTTAGGTATTTAAGTTGGCAAAGTTGCATCTGAACAACACACAACTTTTCAGAAACTGAAACTGAGACCAAAGTGGAGATGTTTCTCAATGATGCCCAGCACCATACTTGGCAAAAACCAAACAAAATATCACCACAAACACCTCCTGCTAATTATCAGTCACACTGTTGGAAGGTTGATGATTTGGGTTTTGCATCTACAGGTCCTGGACACCTTGCAGTCATTAAGTTGACCATGAACTCCTCTGTATTCTAGTCAAATGTGAAGCCATCTGTCTAAAAGCCAAAAATTGACCAGAACTGGGCCAAGATTTTTCTAAAAAGATATTCATTCCAATCACAGCAGCAAATCTACAACAAAATGGCAGAATAAGTAAAGATTTAAGCTGTCAAAATGACTCAAAGTCCAGACCTGAACTTGAAATGCTGTGGAAGGAACTTAAGAGTGCTATGCATGAATGAATATGTGCAAACATCAATGAACTGAAGCACTAATGCAAATAAGAGTAGGCCAAGATTCCTCCACAACAGTGGAGCTAGGGCCCCCTTTGTTTTCACACCTCAAACATTTAGTAAACAATTAAACAAATAAAACTCTTTTACGCTATGTCCACACCTACACGGGTATTTTTGAAAACGCAGCTTTTTCTATGCATTTGGACTTTTCGTCCACACGTAAACAGCGTTTTGAATCACAGAATAAAGAGATTTTTTAAAACTCAGTTTTTGCGTTAATGTGTGGACGAGGAATACGGAGTTTGTCACGCAACGTCAACGGGATGTGCCTTTTTTCACGTCATGCTGTGCGCCACGTTATTGTTTACATGAGAAGAATTTCTACAATGGCGGAAAGAGACAAAATACTGTTAATCTGACTATCTGCAGTTTTTACACGCTTACATACACACACGCAGTTACTGTCCCTCCATTTAGAAAGGCAGAGGCGTCACGGTGTGATTATTTTACGTTAAGTTTTTTTCCTGTGTAATAATATTCGACATTGCTATCAATACATTTTTAAAAAAAAAACTGCCTTTCTGTGCAAAATGGGTTCAAAAACATAAACAACTGTGGGATACTGTTTATCCATGATTTGAACAGGGGCCACAAATTGTGGTGTGAAAGACAGATAAAGTCATACAGACATTATTCCTGCTGAAGATGTTTCCACACGCTAATGAATCATGGAATCATGAGGGGTACTTATTTTGTCACGGGACTGTACAATCCTGTGAAAACCTTCTTTTCACATGACAGTAGCTAAGCAATTACCCACTGAGATATCAGTGAAACCTCGTCTTGGACTAGATTGCAAACTATCTTCTTCCTGGTGCAGGAAGTGTATCTGTAGCCCAGTAAACACTTTACATCCATGCCTCATTCATGCAGGATTTTTTACTACTAAAGAGTTGTGGCAGCACTTTCCCAGCATGCACTAAACAAAAGGCAGGAAACCACCCTGGACAGACCACAACTCCATTTGCTAGGCTTTGCTAGAATCCAAATATTCTCTACCTGACAGACAACAATGGTGTCCATGTTAGTTGGCTAGGTAGTTAATAATGCGATAGTTTACAGTCTGTCTTTATGGAAAAGTTTTGCAGCTATTCAGAGGCCAATGTGGCCACTGAAAACAGGCTGCTTATTCAGATTATTTACAGGGAGCATTAACTCATAAGAGGGCTCTTCCTGTGTGCAGGACACACACTGTGTATGACTACACTGTCCCTCTCTCTCCTACTTTGTGTTTGTGTCTCTGCCCCTTACTGAGCAGCTTTTTGTCCTCTGAGGGTCTGCTCCAATGAAATGCCTACGTTAATAATGTGGCGACGGGAAATTCAGTTCCTCTCATAAAAGTCTAATTGGTCCTTCTGGTACTTCCGTGCAACTGCTCCCCAACTGTCAGACAATCATGAACTCACATTTAATGGTGACACCACTGGGCCAAATAAAAACACCTTTTAGACAGGTTTGTCAAAGCTGCTGGTGCGGATACTGGAATCTTTGGATTTTTATGCAGCACTGTTTCCACTTTTAGGCATCGTATTTACCGGGGTGGGCCACGTCAACAGAGTATTTAAACACGGAGAATCATCCCTTCATAGAGCCGACGAGGCCCCAAATACCAATAATGAACTTCATAGGCTTTAAGGACCAAAAATTGCACCACACTGACTTGGCTGTAAAATATGTGAAATTACATAACAACATTTAGGCTGGCCATCGTTGAGGAAAGTCATTTACTAAAAAAAGACCTTTCGGTTACGGCTGACATGTCATCATGAAAAGAGAGGTTTATTTCAGAGTCCCGTGGGGTTAAACATGCCACCAATGCCATAGTGCACTCACTTAAAAACAAGGCAGACTTACAGAGCCACCTTTATGTTGCGCCAACAGCCACCGTCTGGAACCCAGCGGGACTTTTGCCACTGCATCATATGTTACATAAAGTCAGCCTGAGGTTTATTCCTTTTTCATATGATCTTAAAAGTTTTGTTTCATCTTGCACTGATAAAAAAAATCGACTAGCTCTGAAAAATGTGTGTTGCCGTTGACTTTGGGAACCCATCAACAGTTTGATGATTTCAACTAGATTTATAATGTTGAATCCCCACAGCAACTGTGCCCTAGAGGGCAATGTCATTGTTTTGTTATGCACTAGTGTGTCTGCATTGCACTGCCATTTTGAGTGAAACCAATTCTGGACTTGGAACTAAAAAATACTGAACAGCCAACTAATCTGTAAAAACCAAATGAGTCTATAAGCAAACTGTCAAAACTGCATATGTATTAACCTTGGGGGGGGGGGGGGGGGGGCAGCTGTGCCTGAGGAGTGGTTGTGATGTTTAGAGTTCTCAAAGACACTAAAGAAAGCATATAAGAGTATTTATACATGCACACATCTATACAGCATGTTTAAATATGTATGAGAATAGGTGAATGTCACTTGTAGAAAAAAGTGCTTTGAATGCATTAAAGTAGAAAAGTGTTATATGACTTTTTATAGCGTTCATAGAATGTGTGCACTATGTCAAGCTGCAGCAGACAGTGGGTTACAGTATAGGGTGCACAGTACAGCAGCACAGTACCTGTACAGGCTTGTGGAAAAAGTTTCATAGTAAGCAACTACTGTAAGTACATCCTGAGTGCTAATCAAATGTACTTGATTAACTGATCATCAACAATGGTGAGCATGACTATAAAGCACAAAACAGCACAAACACCTCATACCAACTGTCAGCACGTTGGTGGAGGGGTAATGGTTTGGTATACAGAGGATTTCATGGTCAAATCAATTAATGCAAGGTGCCCAGGTTTCTGTGGTTGCAAAAAAAGCCCAAAGTGTTCTAGAGTCAAATGTGAGGCCATCTAGCTTAGTCAAAACTGTGTCCTGCAGCAGGACAATGATCCTCAAGCACAGCAGCAAAACTACAACAGAATAACTGAAAAAGTAAAGATAAAAGTGTTATAATGACCCAGTCAAATGGTGGGCTTTTAAGAGAGCTGTGGATAAATGAATGGATGCAAACTTAAATGAACTGATGCAACAATCCAAAGTAGAGTGTGACAAAATTCCTCCAGGATGATGTGAGTGACTGATAATGTCATATAGAAATATATAGGTTTAAATTATTGCTACTAAAGGTGGTTCTACAAGCTATTGCTTCACGGGGAGTACTCTGGTTTTCACAGGACTGCACAGCCATGTGAAAACTTTCTTTTCCACATGACTCTTGCAGTCTATGTATACTTCTGGGACAGCACATATATCTATGTTTTGCGTGCCAGTCACTGTCATCAGACAATATCCAATGGTTTTATATTAGTTCCTTCTTTTGCCCTCCACTGGGACTCCGTCTGGTGTCTGCTCAAATACAATTAGTCATTAATACTCCAGCTAAAAACAGACTACAGACAAGAAATGCCTACATGCTGATATCCAAATGCATGTTTTTTTATATCAGTGTTACCGTATTTAACTCACCTACCAAGCCTTGTTTTCAGGTTTGAAAAGGAACAAATAACCTTTGTGCAAAATTCAAACATCATGTTTGTCTTGCTGTGACTCTAAAAACAAAAATGAAAGGTAAAATATCTCAATTCCACAGTGAGGTAAGGTCACGGTAAAAAATCAGTTTAAATCTGCTTGGTGCAAAATTCCCACGATGGAAAACGGCAGTAAGTGCGTGTTTATTTTGGAAAAAACAAAACAAAACGAATTCACATAATTCCAAATTTCATTTTATTAACCACAAGCATTATTTGCTGGTGATTTGGATGCAATCTTCGTGCTTTGAGCTAAATGCTTAAATGAATATGCCAACATTGTCACACTCATTAAGCAAAATGTATTTACTTAATTGATTAGGGGATACCAGGCTGTGATTTATATAAAGCTGAACTATAATGAGCTGAAAAAAAGGGACTGGCAATTAATTCAAAGCAATCTAATTGATGGCTCTAGTTGCTGGACTTTAAAACAGGCTCTTTTGGCATTGCTCTGCTATAATAATTTTTAGGGGACAGGAAATTATTTTTACATGTCCAAGTGAGTCACATCATGGCTGCTCTTCATCTCCAGAGGGTCTCAAAGTCACTAATGGCAGTAATTAAAATTTAAAATAATTTTCCTTTCCTGCTCGTTTTGGGAATATTGCTCATTGACTGGAACAAAAGTAGCTAAAACTGACTGTTTCATGTACAATCACATGGATCCTGCTACATTCCTCCGTGAAACATGAGAGAAAGGGAGTTAGAAAAGTTAACAAATAATGCCACAGCCCACACCTGACGGAGGAGCTGAAATGAAGGACCACACAGTTTGTGCCCTGAGAAACTGGGCAACAAGATCTATTAACACAACAAACCACTGGGTGTAATTTCCTCGCAGATGAGCCAGCTTCTAACTGCCAGGGAATGTCCCGTGGATGTCAGAAGTAAACCTCAGAAATGCTCTGGGCCTGTGCTGCAGGTGAGGGTTTCACAGCATCAGTGCAGCAGAACGGAGAGAGGACAGGAGAGCACTGGTTAGACTTTATTGTTGGGAGTAGCTTTTTATTGGAGGGAAAACGACTGGCATCTAAACTAAGATTACCTAAGCTGCACTATCAGTTTCCCACGCTTCGTAACTCGAACTTAAGGTTTTAAGATCTCTCATTTGTTACATTTATGGTCGTACTCCTACTTCACCTTGGTATGGAAGACGAACAAGGTAATTATTTCCAAATTTTTCCCAAATTATAGACTGTTTCCCAAGCGTCGTAAACTTCAACATTAAGTTTTTATCCCAACATTCCAGCTAGGAGCCCTAATGCAAAACATCTGTCTATCCCCAAAACAAGATTATATTCAGTGCCACTGTATTTCTTTTTCCTGGAAAATGCCAAATAAGGTCAACAATGCATGAGACATAAATAGAGAAAAGAGAAAACTGTCCTTTCCCAGGGAATTGACCCCATAAGTAATTTCTCCAAACACTTATTGCAACTAATTACTTTTTAAAGTTAAGTCACCTGCAGCCTGTAACCCTGGAAACCAAGCTCTCTAACATGTTTAACATAATTTTAGCCTGTTTTAACCACAAACAGTATAAAACATGGCCTTAGCTTCTGAGTTGGTAAAATTTAGCTAATGTGGAAGAGCGTTATACCTGCCTTCGATCTAAAGGCCACCAGATGGCGATAGTTGTGGTTACAACAAGACTTCTGGTTGTATAGATAACTATGGGAAAACTATTCCTTTTCAGTTTTTTAAATAATCCAATTTTATAAATCTTGGTTATAGTATGTTTCAAAAGTGGAGGATTATCCCTGACACGAACCCACATACTTATTGGATAAGTCGTTAGCCAATGAGCTTGCTGTTTTTGAGTCAGAATTATCCTCCTTGTCAGATCTGTTTTTCTGCAACATAGAAAGGAACAGCAGCAATGCTCATCTCAAGGCTTGAAAACAGGATTTCAGAAACCCATAGTGGACATCGGGGTAGCTACATCCATTTTTCATGCAATGATTCCACCTCAAAATCTTGAAACGTCAAATGATTTTAGATAAGACTCAAACTTCAGTCTCCTGGTCAAGTCAAGCGCTTGTGCCACATACCATCATGTGGCAAATGTAGTTTAATGAATGGCTAATGTTGTTTAAAGGATGCAAACATGGGATTTTTGGGGGGCAGAAAGAACAATCACCCAATATCATTGTTTAGCTGAGAAATATATTTTGATAAGACTAATGGTCTATAATAGTACAAATATATCTGTTTGGTTGTACTTAAAGCAGAATGCTAACATAAACATATAATAATATGCTAATATGTTCATAAGGACAATGCTAACATCCTGGTACAGTGTTAATGTCCTCAGTTTTACATGTTGGCATGTAAAACTATTATAAAAATATTTTCTATTTAACCCCAAACAGATGCTTAAATGGAAGGCCACACTTTGGCTAAAATACTACCAACCTTTTCTTGAGATGATAAATGGGTTGGGATTCATAATATTAACTTTCTGGTCTTACAGGAAAGTACCTAACTTTCCAATCACTAAAAAATTCCCTGTACGCTTTGTATTTCATTTCACACAAATGCACAAACTCACCGTTAAATGAACTACGACGAGTTTCTGGAAGGTTACAGTATCTTGCACACAGACATCTCAACGGGCAGACTAGTGGAACTGTGGCTGATCGATTATCAGGTGACCGATCCTTTTTACTGTGCAGATTTCAAGCCCAGAAATCTGTAAAGATTAACTCACAGTATGGTAACTGAATCTGGGTTGTTTTTTTTTTTTGAGTGATTAATTTGGATGTTTGGATACCCAGAGTGAGCAAACTTTGGATGTGTGTTTGGTGGGTGTCAGATTATAACACCATAAGGTATTTTTGAAAAAGCCGTGATTGCTTTTTTCAGTTTATTTCTCCAGCAGTTTGTTACCAATAAGACCTTCAGAACAGTTTGGATATTTGGGTACACAAAATTCAAAACTGGACATCTGTTAATGGATCCCTGCTGTCTTGTGTTGTAGTTGTTTAATAACTCACTCAGTGCAGATACAACTGTTTAGTACAGATGGTACTACTGATAAAATGAATGACAGAGGCCGCCTGCCTTCTATTAGGCTCTATTGTGACCTGTGCACTCATGAGGACTGAGATACGTACATTTAGCACATGTTTTCTATTTTACTTTCTCTGTTATCGTTCATACATCATATGTGGTCGGAGGGTTGGGGGAAGTATTTCTTACACGCCGTGATTCCTGGGAAAGATTAAAGTTTTCATTAGAAATATGGGTTGTATATGTATGTTTTCAGCACAAGTCTGAAATGTGATTGATTTTTGATCTATGTTGAAATACATCATGACCTATCAGTGCCCTTCCAGGATAAATGTGCCCAGAAGGTATTGTCCCAAAGTTCCTAGAAAGGAAAATGTAGAACAAATGGAAAAAGCATGAGCTAAATCATCCAGCCTTATGGAAGTACTTAGAAGAGCAATAAAATTGGAAAAAAAATGGACGGAAAAAGTGTTGGATTGTGCAGATAATCAAGGAAAGAGCTGGCTATGACAATCGGGTGCATTTTAAACAGGATAAAAAGATGGTTACATGCTTTTATTTCATCAGAATAATACACACTGTTTTTCGGGAATACAATTTCAACATAGACATACTATATAAAATAGATAAATAAAAACAAAGCCTTAAACAGTTTCTCCACCATTCAAACGTGTATGGAGAAAAGGAAACTCAGACTGATAAAAGGTTCTCAATGATGAGGATAAACAATATATTAGGATTCAAAATAAGTCAAGAAGTTATGCAACTCTATATGACTGCATTTTCACTTCAAATAAAAACGTTTTATCCGGTTTCGTTTAGTTGGAACATCATTTACTTTGCAACAGGACAATGACCCCAAATACATCTCCAGGCTGTGTAAGGGCTATTTGACCAAGAAGGAGAGTGATGGAGTGCTGCACCAGACGGCCTGGCCTCAGTCACCTGACCTAAACCCAATCGAGATGGTTTGGGATGAGATGGACCGCAGAGTGAAGGCAAAAGGGCCAACAAATGCTCAGCATCTCTGGGAACTAATTCAAGACTGTTGGAAACCATTTCAGGTGACGACCTCATGAAGCTCGTCGAGAGAACGCCAAGAGTGTGCAAAGCAGTAATCAAAGCAAAGGGTGGCTGTTTTAAAGAATCTCAAATATGAAACATATTTTGATTCATTGCCCACTTTTTTGTTTACTACATAACTCCATATGTATTTATTCATAGTTTTCATGCCTTCAGTGAGAATCTACAATGTAAAAGGTCTTTAACAAAAAAGAAATGAGAGGGTGTGTCCAAACTTTTGACTGGTAGTGTACACAGTCGGCATTCATTGTGATTTAAGGCCAAAATGCATAGACAACAGGTCGTCAAACTGAGTCTTTCTGTGCCAGTGAGTCTCTTTGCAATAGGGGACTCGACTCAACTGGTTGCCAACTGGTTGCCAACTAGTTCCAGTTGGCAAGCCAAGGTTGACGACTGCCTATTTCGTTTTGCAGTTAAATTGCTATCCTGCAGTAACAATGTTGCTATTTTAGGAAGACTTTCTGAATTTATCTTTCAAACAGTAGTAAGTGTGAAATTCTGTTTATGTAGACAGCAAAAGATTTGGAAACAGACAGCAGCAGATTTGCAATTTTTGATGATTTATCACTCTTAATCACCGTTTTATCAAAAATAGATTGCATGTAATTGCTAATTTAACCCTATTCAATTGCAAACTGACTATATGTTATTGCTGTTTTATCACCAAAGTGGTTTTAAAGACAGAAACTGCTTGCGAGTGGTCGTAGATCTGATGCCAGTCTTTGATGCTCTGTGGTTCTTGAAAGACCTTTTTAGATGACCCAACTTGTTTCCTTAGATCTCTACTAAGAGCTTTTGCAAGTATTTACACTAACAGAAAATTCTACTGTTGAGTTCATTACAACAGTGTAAAAGTAATCATGAAATAAATCCTGTCAAATGTTGTATTATTGCCCGTTTAACTGCGTTGTATGAAAGAAAACCTTGAGATTTCAGCTGTACTGTTGTGTTTGGTGTTTCAAAGCCATTTACCAAGACTGAGATCATCCTGAAGTTATTGCACTTCCAGCAACGGGCAAAACTTCTTACACGCATGAGCCACAAGATTAATGCTGTGTCTGAGGTGTGTGGGCCGTCTCAGGAGATATGCAAAAGCAAAGTCGATATTCCTCCTACAGTTGATGTCAGATTTACATGCAACTCATGCATACAGTTCAAACATACTGTATAATTATGTTAATAAATTATACTGAAGAAATAACAAAGTTTTGTTTTTCCCCTGTGTAATGCCAAAACATTAGGCACGCCATGTAAATCAGCACAGACTTTGATGAGCTTAGTCCTTGTTAAAGAGGCCATGCTGAGGCATTTATTTATCACAGGAGACAGTAGACCGTGCCCAATCACTTCGCTTTGTTCCTTTTAGCTTCCTGCTGTTAATAACACCCATCTGTAGTAACAAAGAGCCTTTTGCTTTGAAAAGAACATCTCATCACACAGCCAGGATGCTGCCTGGCCAGCTCCTGCTAAACAGTAAAGATCAAAGGTCAAAAGTCAATGTCAGGATTAATGTTGAGATCAGACACTGGGCAGTTTTCCAGGCTGGGGTTAAGTCAACATTTCTGTGTTTAAAGTTGAGCTAGGCCTCTTAATGTGTTTTGAAGTATGGCTTTAGTCCAGACTCTCCATAGGTTTTAGGTCTGTCAGTATCACGGTGATGGTTATATGACTGGGAGACAGAGGAGGACAATAAACAAACAGTGAAACTAATCCATTGTTAGATTTTACTGAGAAACGACAGAAAACATAAATAAATGCATTAGAACACTTTTTTAAATTAAGGATCAGAAAAAAAAACACTTGGAAGCCTGTCAGAGAGAGAGATAACTACAGTGTACATAATCTTTTTTTAAATTATTAATTGCTTCCTCTGTGCATTCAGAATCATTCAGCCATTCGGGTCTAATTGGACAAACATTTCTGTTTTTCTGTTTTACACACCTGCCAGCTTTTGGCTTTGTCCTGTGGGAGGCTGCCCAATAGACCAGATTAGGTTACACACACCCTCGCACACAAACTCAAACTTGTGAATTTCAGTCATTAGTCACCGCAGTGTCATTTTCAGCTTTCACAGTCCCTGTGGACACCCACGGACCCAGAGAGGGAATGTGGAGGAACTTTCGGGACAAAACATAAACCTTTGTTGTGATCCCCGTGATTAACTGAGAGAACCTGTGAGAGAATACATCACAACAATGATGACACTTTGCAGAACTATGAAGACTCCTGAGTGACACATGGTGCGTGCAGATTAACAGCACAGAGATGGATTACACTGCAAGACGTCTTGAGGACTTTTGACTTGTTGATTGTAGGGAATGTGCCATGAATCCAAGTGGACCATCAAATAGAAATCCAGCACTTTGTGTGCACGTACCTCTGCCAAATCTTAATGGTCTTAGACATTTGTTACTTTAATAATAGCACAAGTTTGTTTATTTTGTATGCATCTGATCAAACATAATAAACTTTGGAGAATATCTAAGTGTTAGAAATATGAGGGGGGCTTTGTACCAGAAGGAATTTTACCAAAGCGAGTCTGACATGAGGCACGATGTCTACGTGTATATTGCATGTATAATAGTGCTGGATGTTTTAGTTATGTCAAACAGGGCCTACCTAGTTTGACTAATATGTGAATGCTTGCTAACAAATTTGGTTTGTTTGTGAACGTAATTCTTACATATGCCATGGCAGAAATGTCACAACTAGGTCAGCCAGTTCTCATCCAAGGCTCTCAAATATTGATGTTTTGTTAAAGCTCCTAAAAGTATCAGTGCCTAATGCATTGGGTTTTAGAAAACAGTACGACTGGTTTCTGACTCCCAAATCATGGCACAAGGACACTTGTAAATGACCCTTTGGCTTCACATTTAAACAGGCTGGCTAAGAGTTATGATCAAGACAGTGAAACACAGATCCCTAGTGGGCTGACAAACTCCCAAATTACTTCACCATCCTCTGTCCAACCTTTAATGGAGCCTTTATTGCTTTCCAGAAATCCAGAAGTGAATGTTGTCTCTGTGGGTCTAATAATGCTGTGGCCAATGGCTCAAGTCTTTGCACATCTCTAGGATCCCAGATAGATTTGATGCAACAGCAGTATTTGAGGCAGTGGGATGAGAACACACTGGCAGCTATTTTTAGAGGTTTTATCAAGTAAAACAACAGATGCTGTAAGAACCAAATTCATCTAGGGCTGTGCCAGTTGAGGTGAAGAGAGTAAATTTTGGGGTGGGTTAGTTAAAAGTGTATCATACAGTTTAGTGAAAACAGGAGGACAAAAGTTTAAAAAAACAAACAAAAAAAACAAGAAACTGGTGTTTCTAATTTTCCAAGCTGTAAAACCGAAACAGAAAGTATGCAAGCATGCACAGTATCAGACCTGCAAACACACACTAACACCCATTGTGCAAATTACCTCATTTTCACCCGCCCATTTCCTCCACCTCCCTTCGCCTTTCTCGCTCTCTGTTAACAGAAAACAATCAATCAAGGTCATTTCCCATGCAGAGTGGACTTCCTGTCGCACAGGATGTGCATTAAGTTGGTCCAGCGTACAAGAGACCCAGTGGGCAGTAGAAGCATCCAACCCAACCCATTATGTCAGAAAATCTCTACATGCATGCAGGGCTGTCAACACACTTTGTAACATATACGCTGACACATGAGTGCAATAAGGAAATGTCATGCGGCTGATCTTAGCTAATAACAACTCTGTATGTAGTAACTAAGTGCATTTTTAATGAGATAGGAAGTCTGTTTTGTGCTTCCTCTGTGTCTCAACAAAAAACTGTTTCTTTTTGCTGAAATGTGGGGTGCCTACATTGCTCGTTACGTGGTCTTGAATCCCAGTTAACTAAAAGTAATACCAGGGTGAGAGAATGGAAACAGGAGGAGATGCAGGCAGCACCTTCACCATTCGTCTTTCTGAAACAGAGTAGTGTGGGCCCGAGGTCAGCCTCATATTCACACTTACATGTAATACAGCGGTAGCTAGCTGTCAAATACAACAGCTTCTGGCTTTCAAAACATTTTATAAGCGTTGCATTCCACAGCTATCCATCAAGAGCAGGGGTCCCCAATCCCAGTCCACAAGGGCCGGTGTCCCTGCAGGTTTTAGATGTGTCCTTGATCCATCACAGCTGATTTAAATGGATAAATTACCTTCTCAACATGTCTTGAAGTTCTCCAGAGGCCTGGTAATGAACTAATTATGTGATTCAGGTGTGTTGACCCAGGGTGAGATCTAAAACCTGCAGGGACACCGGCCCTCATGGACTGGGATTGGGGACCCCTGATCTAGAGGATCGCAGGAGTCCACAGACACTGTAAAAATTAGCTAAATATTCACATACAACTCAAGTTTTAAACTGCCTCATGCTTTGTATGCGGGTGATATAAAACACAGTGCAACCATGTAAAACTTAATAGAGATAATCCAGGAGGTCCTTCCTGCCACTATATGAGAAAAACAGCTTTCACATCTCAGGAGCAGGTTGCAAAGGTTATTCCAGAGGAGAGCATCTGCTCAAGTAAATAGTTTAGGTCAGGCTGTGGAAACTTATATAAGGACGAATTAATTTACAACCCTTTGGAATGATTTCACAGCATTATAGGGAGGGCATAAGACAGGCTGGTGCTGGGAGGAAAAAGTGAAAGCAGTAACAGTGCAGTGATTCACATAAAGCCAAATAGTTGGTTTTTAATGTGGAGATTTGTGTAGTTTAGAATGGGGCTGGGCTCTGTTTAATGATCCCATCTGTGTGCCCAGGTCAGCCTAATGCTGGAGGGGGAAGGCTGGCTTCCCCAGAGGTATTTCCACACAAACTCAAAGGGAATTATGTCGATGACCCTTAAACTTTAGCAGAATGTTAAATAAAATGATCTCGAATTAATGCTTTCAAAGATTTAAGATAATCTTAATTCACTTGCAAAATGTAAATATGCAGCTTTACAGGAACTTTAAACGGTAAGATTAAATGTAAATGTTAACCAATTTTTGGAAATGTATAATTAGCTTCTCTAAACTCAACATGAATTCTGCTCACTAACGTCTTTCACAGATGGTTTTTTTCTCCATCTGTGCACTAAGTGCCATTAAGACCTTCCTGTCCCTGTCACCACCTAACCACCATCATCAAGCTGAGAGCTGCAAAATCTGATATTTGATGGCCTGTATACGTTTCAGTCCAGGTCTTTGCATGACATTAATTATGTCAAATTATTCCATTTGGTGCTGATGCACGCTTAATTATAATCTCAAAGATCTCAAGAAGCCTCTGAGAGAGCTCCTAAGGTGATTCTAGCCCTAATTCTAGTTCTAGCTCAGGAATGATTGAGGAAAATTCTCAGAGCAGCCATGATCAAAGAGGTGACCAAAGACACTGAATGTACAAAGCAGCTGAAAGACACTATAATTAAAAAACTGTTGGATGAGTTTGAACCCATACTTGACTCTATAAAATGTTTGAAAACACTGTTTCTGATGAGACTGACCACAAACAATCTTACACAATCAAATTTATAGCATTTCATTAACTCAATGTCATGAATAGGGTCCCAGTATTTCTACCACCTCTTTGTAGTTCTATTTGCTTAAGTGCTTAAAAACAGTGATGAAACTTAAGGTTGTGCAACCACGGTTCTCATGGTGGTTAGTTTACATACATGAATTAACTATAACTGAGTATAACCGAATGTTCGACAGCATGAGTGATCCATAAATTAATATGTCTTTCCAGCCTCATTCCCATTTCTACCATCTGCCCATTTCCATCCACATATTCCATGTAAAGACTAGAGAGAGCAATTGGACTGAATTCTGCCCAAACATAATTGCCAATATGTTCATCAAGATGCAGGCTTTGGGGATTCTCTTACAATATTTACATTCACTGCTTAAAAAGCTGGGTATGAAATGTGTGCTTGGCCAATTTCAGATACTGATGTCAGTGTATGTTCAAGTAATCCCTGTTTTTTTGTTTTGTTGTTGTTGTTTTTTCTGGACTTGACTGTGGCATCAGTGAATGCAGATATCCCCGTTATGGTCATTTAAAGCACAGTTCTTGCTGTGAACAAAATAGGCCCACCCAGCTGCTGTTCAGATCTTGTTTTTGTGAGGGGCAGCCACTAAGAGGAGCTGCACAAAGTCCCAGTAGGAAATAAATGAGAATTATTTTGAAGTGTGAAAAGCTAGTATAGTTCAAGAATACTGAAAATGAGCACAAAAGGTCACCTTTATGTTATCTTTTCCAGTGTTGTACTGATCGTGTAATGATGTGTTCTTCTGCTGTGTCAACACTTTGCCTTTTGGAAGAAGACCCAAGCTGCCACTCTCAGATAAGAGGAAAATAGTCAGGATTTTGAGGAACAACCAAGGAAGCAATATGGCTCAAGCATGCCATGAACGGGAAACAGGTGGAACTCCAGTGCCACTGTTCAAAGTGAAGCAAGTTTTACATTGCCATGGACTGAGAGACTGCCAATTAAGAAATAAGCCCTTGTTCCAAAAATTGACACTTTCTAGCTTCACTGAGAATTTCAGCCACCTAAATGAACCAGCCAAACGGCTTTTAGAGAACAGTTTGTCCTTTAGTCCTCCAAAAAGGTATATTTGGAGGACTAAAGTTGAGGCTTCAAAACTTAAAAACAATGCACCATGCATTTTATTTTTAAACCTTGTGATTGAATATTATGAAGGTTTTTGCTACATTTGCTACCCTGAACTTTAACTATAAAAGCTTGACTGTAGCCCCAAAACGCTTTTCGTCCCATATTAAAGCCTTCTAAAGCTAATAAGGTAATAAGGCTAATAAGGCTGGAAACATAGTTACTCCAAAATAATTTGGATTTTTTTTCCATGTTGCAAAACTTACAATGCTAACAGAGTCAACAGCACAAAAGCCACCTCAGCGTGAGCGGGGCCAACAGTATTCTGCCAGAAAACTAAAAAGTAACATCAACATATTTGAGTTGCTTATTCAAACAAGTTGATGTGCTTTTTTTCAGCAGTGTGGGCGCTGCTAATGAAGACACTGACAGCGTGTCCTACGCAAACAAGTGACTCAGCTGCATGCTGATTAAGGGATCCGCTAACAGAGGAGCCATCAATCAAAGACGAGATCACTCCTACTCTCACCCTACAGACCACGGCTGTGATGTCGTGTTTATCCAGCTGCTGGTTCTGTCGCTTGGACCAAGGCCCCTGCTCCTGTCCTGGCTATCTAACAGAGGTGCACAAAGAGAGAGGAGGAGGCTGGAAATTCAATCTATACACTGCAGCATTACACATTTAGCTTCAGTCTATACACATATGTTTAAAAAATCAAAGTTAATAACCTCCATTCCATTCCAGACATGCAAAATAAACAATATATGCATAAAATGTATATAAAACAATAACATTTGGGGATGTTGCTATGCACCGTTGCCAGCAAGGAAAAAAAACATATAGTTCCATGAGCTCTGGGAAAGAGGATGAAGTCTCAACTCACCCACGTCGATGGGGATTTGCAGCTCAACACCTAACAGAACAGGCATATGGCTTAGTGGTGTGGAGCTGAAATCTCTCGGAAGCAAGAGAGACTGAAATAAAGAAAAGAATGGAAAAACACATGGATGCAATGACAGAGAAAAGACAAATATATCAAGCAGGAGATTCATGGGTTCTATTTGACAAGGTTAGAGCCACTAGAGAGTAAAAATCTCGCTAAATGAGATGTATCCAAAAATGTACACATCATAGAAAAAGAGCAAGGAGATACCACAAGTTGAGCCAAAGAGGTGGGAGAGACCAGATCTTCTTGGTTTGCAGGTCCACTGGGAGGTCAGACAGAGTTAAGTAAGCGAGCAGCTGCAGCTGGCAGGACACAGAGCCAACTCCAAGGGAATACCCCCAACTCCTCCAACGAATACTGCAGTTCACTTTAGGCTGGCTCACGCACTTGAGGGCGTCCATGACACTGGGCAGTGTGTCTAAAAAGTGTGATTAGTAATTAAAATTCTAAAATCACGTCTTTCCACTGATTAATATCGTGGCTGTCAATCAAGCTTTCCAGACTAGACACAGGGCAGAGTACTCACCAGTAATCACACCCTACAGTTGGGAACAAAATACAAATGAGTAACTCCTACAGATTATATTCACAAGCATAAACTGCCACCTCCAGTGTGTTTTGTTGGAATGCCAACAGGATTTCTAAAACAAGGAAATTGTGTTTGGGAAAAGACAGAAATGCATCTTGTAATTCTTGTTGGTGTTGACCACATTTTGTTGTTGTTTGAAGTGTAGGAGTTGCACTGTATCTTTAAAGGTAACGCAAGTTGCTCCATGTAATTTGTCACCATAAACTGGTTGGAAACCAGAATTGAATAAAAAGTGAATGGATATTTCACCCAGGATCAGTAACTTCCTGGAGCAGCTGTGGGCGATAAAACACGTTTCTTGTACAGATTAAGCAGGAAACACATGGTGTGCTTATGAGTTTTAGAAGTGCTGGTAAGATCATTTCATTCCCTTCTATCAGAGTCTGGCTAGCAGTCTACTTTCTCCATGCTATGCTATCGTATATCTTAGAGCAGGTGGAAGTCATTCCTTATCAACAGATGCCATCGTAAAGCAACTGGAACCAGAGGTAGTACCAGAGCATGTGGACTGGGTGGGCAACCAAAACTTTAGATGTACATTTAAAACGTTATTCCAATCCTATGTAAGTCATTGTTGACAGGCAACACAACAAATTCCAGTATGAACAACTTACTTTAAACCACATCATGAATCAGTATCCATAATAGCAACCATTCAAGCATGGATGGCACAGATTAATTTTTCTGGGCCTTAATTCTCCATTCACCCATTTTCTTCCACTTATCCAATTCATTGAACTGGACCATGGAGCTTGGTTGTTATTGCAAAGGCAAACATGGCAGCAGTCCTGTTGCTGGCCCCAAAGGGCCGATTAACACCGCAACCAATCATGCTGCTCTGCTGATGCATGCACACCATAGTGAGTCTGTTTCAGCTGATTGGTGGAAGCCTCTCTACTTGTCATCACAGGTAAGTTTTACATACCGGTAATGGAAATTACCATGATTGTGGGACGATGCAAAACTCTGATAGTGTTGGCACTCTTGGAGTGAGCTGTCAGTAAAGCTGTAATGTGGTGTAACTTTCCACATGTGTTTCAGAAGTAAAATTTGAAGCGGAGAAAAAAAAAAAAACAAAAAAAAAAAACGTAGAAAAACCAAGAAAAAAAAGTTATTTTGGAAAATAACTGCCCAGAGCTGTTGCCAAAATGGCTACCCAGAGGCAAAGCTTGCCTCTAGAATGCCAGGATGACTTCTTGTTGCTTTAAAAACCTTTGATTTTGCACCTTTTGTTACAACTAGTTCACTAATATAAACAATACAGAGATAGATAAAGAGCCACAGAGGTAAACCTGTATAACAAGACCAATAAGCCACCCATAAGGCACTGTCAGCATGTTCTCGGTTTGAACCTTTGCCGTGTCTTTAAACTGCCTCAACTGTGAAAACCCTTTTCCCCACTGCCAGCAAGTGAACTGATGAGAGGTATTCTCAAATCCCCACACCACCTCGAACACATACACAGACAAGAAAACAAATTTTTCTGAACTTAGCACACACTTTTCCCAGACTTTAATGCGAATGAAGCGAGACCCTGACATCACTCATGTTACACTTTGAGACAGACATCTGAACCCACAGGATTAGTCTGGTGTTTCCCACGCACACATATATTGACATCATCTGGTGCCAGCCAAGGCCGCAGCGCATAAACTGTATGTGTGTGTGCAAATGTTTCTGTAAACCTTATTGTATATGTGTTTTTGTGCATATTCATGTTGGTTTTCTCATCAAGGACAAGGCCACCTGTGAGCAGAAAAGTAGACGGTAGCATGGAAATTATGCCACATTAAGAGTTGGTGAACCTCTACTAAAGTCTCCCTCTTCAGCCTGTTGTTTCTTAGTGTCAGCAATGAAATTGGATTCGAAATAAAACATAGATGATATTCTGTCCCCAAGATCCCACTGCCTACAGACATTCAGTAACATTCAACCAAATAGGCTGGACATTGGACAGTGTTAATAAATATCTTTAACTAAGTATGAGTTTTCTACATGTCCTAGTTCTCATTATGAAAGAAGATATTATGAGTGAGAATCTCTAAACAGTCGTCTTCTACTTTGGTTAGGTGTTTTTTTTTAACAACCATTTATTAAAACTTATGGTTTGCTTTTTGTTTAATTTTTTTACTGCAATTCTGGTAGAGTGGGCAGAAATACAACACAACCTGGTTGATAACCTAAAATACAGCAGGCGCAGAAAAATCCAGAAGCAAACACAGATACATCTACAGTGGCAGAAACACAAACTGACATGGTCATAGATAAGATAAGAGATGTGCAAAAGCAGGAAAACACAAAGCCTAGAAGAAGAAAAATGTGAAATATCTATTATGGCACAAGCACAAAATGGTCATTAGACCCAAGATATGAATTTTGCAAAGAGCGAAAAATAATCATGAAAAATCGAAAGGACAAAATCCTGGGCCAACTACATCTATAGAAGCTCAAAACAACATGGCTGATGGACCAAAACCAAGAAACGCACAAATGCAATAAAATGCTGAAGCAAATTCTGAAAGAGAAAACCCCGAATCCTTTACTATTTCTGAAGAAGCAAAGCAGGACATGAATATGGAGACTCGGGGAGGTTAGCATTCACATGTCCCCAACATGTGAATGCTAACCTCAGAGGACAAAACTCTTGGCAACATCAGACCAATCCCAGATTTAGACCCCATCAGGGCAGAGCCCAGAATAATCCATGGGATGAGACTGCTTTGCAAGCTTCCCACTACCATCAGAATGAGCTTTATTGGAAACTGGTAGCTGCTAACAAGAGGGCTTCAGATTACCAGTCTTAGTTGAACCAACTTCATGCACAAATGAAAGGCCACCATTTGATTTCTAGGACACCAAGGCCAATCACGGGCTTATTTGGAAAATAGTACTAAAAACAATTTTTTTAAAAATGGGGAAAAAAAAATTTCATATAGATTTCAGATAACCTGCCATTTATTGTCAACATATTTTTGTTACATCTGTGGTGCTCATAGTCTTATGAGTCTGTTGATTTTATGGCCTTGTGCCTTGCCTCAATGTGGAGCTAACTAAGCTGCTGTCAGACAATACTCATCACGAGTTCATGTCTTATAACTTGCTCACATAAAATCTTCTTCAAATTATGCCTTAAAAAAACATCCTTTCTGGAAGACTGAATTGACCTAAGAAGGATTCTGTTTGGGTGTGGGCAAGCACCAGATTAAACCAGTGCAGAGAGTATGGCTTTAATTACCAATTAGGAAAAAGAGAAACCCAATTACATTCAAAGGAAAATGCTTAATACATGTTTCTTTGTCAGAGAGTCATTCAAACTTTAGGATGATGTTCTGTGAGCTACACCAGGTAGCATAAGAAAGTTTGAACTAGCTCAAGGGAAAATTAATGACAAGTACTGGAAAACAGAGCAGCGTCTGCATTTTATGGAAAGGCTTGATTGGTATATACACTCAGGTAATAAGGTAAAAAAGCAACAGCAAACTAAATGCACCTTTGTCCTTTAACACCACTCGAGGGCACAGTGGGTGCTGTTTTGCAGCTTCTGGGGAATTGATTCTGCACTGTTCAGTATTCAGTATTAGAGAAGCCTCTGAAAACGAGGTCACCGTTACTTTCCAAGCAAAAACCTCTGCTTGTGCTCACTGACTGTAAATCACAACAAAAAAGACAATAATAAGACAAGACTACTAAGTGACAGCACAGGCTAGGGGAAGAGGATCCACACTTGTTCTTGGTACCCCTCTTCATGTACCAGTGTGACAAAGTCCTGAATGCTCCATCTCAGCCATTGAGCCTGGTCAGAACTTATTCTGAGAAAAAATAGTTTTTGTTGCTGTTTTTTGCTTTTAAGCTAAAAATAAAATGAATAAAAATACAAAGTTTAAAAAAGAGAAAGCTGAAGTGGAAAATCACTTGCAAATAAATTGAATTTAATGGATTTGAATGGACCATTGAAAGCCAGCAAAATTAACAGAGTTTTGGTAGTTGCACACACATAACACCATTCATTTGCAATAAGGTGGTTTAGTATTAAAATAAAATACATTGAAAACTAAGTCAAAACATTAAACTCACTTTTTTAGAGAGAAAAGGTGATCAGGGTTTTTCTTCTTCTTCTTCTTCTTCTTCTTCTTTTTCTTTTTGTTGGCTATTCCTCTGCTTGGAAAAACCAAAGTGTGTAATCACAGGTGAAGTATTGGATATTTTTCTAGTGCAGGGTTTTGGCAATAGCTGTTGATCTCAAATAATAAGGATCTGAATGCTGGAAAAAGACACAAATATCTCTGCTTACTGTTAGGCTTAAAGCTTGCTATAGACATAACAATTTATAATATCTCAGCAGCATCCCCATATGGCACATAACAGCCCTGTATACCAGCACTGCTCTTATATCATACTTTAATAAAGATATAGCTATGATTTAATCACATTATCTGTATCGCATTACAGAAATCACATTTTCCAAGACACGGTTACAGAGAAAAAAAGGTCTGTCTTTAAAAGTTAACTAAATATTTCCATGTGCTATAACTTTAACACAATGATAAATGTGCTGAGGTGAAACTAAACTTTAAGTAACCTTACCACTGTTTTCTGTTAACCAGCAAATTGGTCTCTGCTGGTCAGCTAGCTAAAAGTCCAAAAGCCCAAATCAGAGGCTAGTCTTAGCATTTGTTAGCATCTTAAAAGAAGGTCAGAGGCTAAAACTGGAGGCTAAAACCCTTTGAAGGCTTAAGTAGAGGCAAATGTAAAATATAAGTATTATTATAGAACTTCACTTTTCCCAGTTATCTATAGCTGACTTCAGCTTATTAGCTAGCTAGAAGTCACAGCTGTGCAAAACCCAAAGAGAAGTGGGGAGCTATTTATGAATACTGGTCTTTACTTCACTGGAGGGCAAAATTGGTGGTATCATAGCAAAAAATAATTTTAGTATTCACTAAAATAAAAAGCTTATGTCATGTTAGAGTTAAAAAACAACGATTTAAAAAAAAAAACATGAATATTTTGCTGACTCATGTGGATACAGAAAACACCAGTTAATGAATTAACAATTCTTTCTAAATAATTTAATTAAGTAAAATGAGAAGGCATTTTCTCTAGCACCAGAGTCCAAAAATGAAGCCTGTCAGTATAATGGCTGCTCTCCATCTCATTTTCCCTCCTTTTGGGATTCTTGCCCCTAAAATGCACTGCAGTCGTTAAGAAATACGGAAAACTCCTGCAATTCCTTCACATTTATACAGTAACTGTACTTTTATGGATTTGCATGTGTCAGGGGTTATGCTGGTTTGACAGCAGATTCTTTAATTAATCTGGTTCTGGGTGATTAATTTAGCTTTTTTTTTTTTTTCTTATTAAACTGGACCCAAAAAAAAGTATTTAGATTCTGGCTGCTGATCCTGAGCAGCATCCTGATCTGGTCATTTGATACACTGTGATGCACTGAGGATTTCTTCTCCACTCACTTTTTTTCTCTCCCCACAAGTTTATGAACAACTGCAATATTCAATGTATATTTAGTCTGCATTTTGTTCTGTCTTTCTTCTTTTCCTCCTTCTTCTTTGTCCTCAGCAGATGGTTGTCCATCCCTAGGCTGGTTCTGCTTGAGGTTTCCTCCTTTTTCAAAGTGCTTGCTCAAAGGAGGTTGTTTAATTATTGAGGTTTTCTCCAGAATTCCATAGGGTATTTTACCTTTCAGCGTAAAGAACCTTAAGCTGAATGTTGTTGGGATTTGGTGCAATATAAATAAACCTGAACTGAATTTAATTGATTATCTAGAAAGGAAAACCCACAGTGAAATTTCAAATGAATCAATCAATCAGTCATGGACCGGCGTTCCTAAATCCTGGATCTCACCAGTGTGGATTCAGCTTGACACAGAAGAAACAGCAGCCGACATCCAAAGAAGAGCTTTAAAGGTCCTTCAAGAAGCCTGGAGGACTATTCCTGAAGATTAACTAAAGAAATGGAAACAAAGCTGCTTTAGATTTCAGGCTTTGTTGACGAATAATGGTGGACATACAGAATATTAACTTTCAAGCTCATTTTGCCTTTTGTAATGTATTTGGATGTATGTTTGCACATGTATAAATACATCATTGGACCTTTTTCCAATTTTCATAGCAAAATATGAAGAAATCAAGACTTTTGTACAGCACAGCAAGTGTTTGAACTTCTGGAACCACTTTTGTTGTTTTCTGTTTCACAGAAAGTGAGAAACTAGGAAACATTTAACTGCAGTGAGAGTGGTAACCTCAGAGGTGTGTGTCCTAAAATGTTTGCTTACAGGCTGAAGTCATAGAGCAAAATTTACTTGACTTTATGTTACGCTGCTCCGCAATACCGCATACAAGTCTATTGTCATTTTTTTCAGTCTCTGGGGCTCAGAGTGTGTATTTATGCTCCCCCGCTGACTTGAAACTCCGTAAACAAGCAGTGTGATGACACAGCCGGTGTCTGCACATATGTTTTCAGCAATGTAATCAAATGAGCTTAAATTTCAGTCAGGAGGGCCTCTGTTACCCTCTGCTTTCACTTTTTTCCACTCTCCATCTCTGTTTTTGTCTTTTCCTTTGACGTGTCTGGAGAACAGATTAGAGGCAGAGAGAAGCTGAACGAGGTCACACGTGTGCATATCTTTTTTCTTTTCCGGCCTTTCTCTCCTGTTATTTTCCCTCTATTTTCCATCACTCAGCGCAAACATCTAACCCAACTCCTGTTGTGACTGCTACTTGAGGGAGATGTATGGTTTCCGGATATCGTGAACAGAGACACGGCCTAATACTTTGTGTTCAGCATTTTGCTTTAAAGAGTGAGTTTCTTATGGCAGGCCCCATACGGAAAAGAAATAGTAAAAACTTATATGTGATTACTCATGAAAGTGGCCACTTTCATGAGTAAATCATATAAGGCTTACATGATTTACTCATGAAAGTGGCCACTTTCTCATTACTTTCATACATTGTTTTAGTAAGTATCCAAAACATACAAGTTTCATTATATAATTTTTCAAGGGATCTTATATCTGTTTTCACTCTTATATGCTTTTCATACAAGTTTCACACAAGACAGATACAAACTTTATAAGATTTATATATATCTTTTCCATATGGGGCAGCTTGCGAAAACTGATTACATGATGTAGTTGAAGTGTCATAGGGGTCATAAACTCATCCATCCTGCCATTTTTCTATCTGACTAACATTATTCTAATCTAATAATATTCCTTTGAATTTGTGGTGTGCAAAAGAGCCTTTGAAGTTCATGTTTGAGTTGGATGAGCTTCTAGGAATTTTACTTCTATGTTCGCCAAAAAACATGTAAGCTTTAATCAGAGGTGCTGATGGAGGAGTTTACATGTATGTGTAAGAGTGTGTGTGTGTGTGTGTGTGTGTGTGTGTGTGTGTGTGTGTGTGTGTGTGTGTGTGTGTGTGTGTGTGTGGAGGGGTAATTTCTAGGAATTAATGGGGCTGTGCCGACAGACAGGGAGGAATCTCTGTCAGTTGGGAATAAGAGGACAGAGATGAAAAACATACACGCATACATTAGAAAAACAAGATGGAGACCTATAAGAAATACACACCTAGCATCACGCCTGTGATTCTGTTGGATGAAGCAATTGAAACATGTCTGTTATCCCTTCATCAGCTGCTATTCAGGGTCATGTGAGCAGACATTTTTGGAATTCTTGGTCTTATTTTGATAGTCTTTGTTTCCATATCTGTTATTTTATAATAATGTTGTGCTCACCAAGGCAATTCCGATGATACTGTAATTAGAGCCAGATGAAGCAGCACACAACATGCAGTGTGAATGACCTGCAGCAAAACAAGCTAAATGAGAAGCTTCAAACCTGCTTAAAGAAGCAGTCCGGAGATTAAATGTTGCATCCTGGTAAAGTTGGAGGACTTGCAAAAGGAATTTTTTTTTTTTTAAAAAGCAGCAGAAGCAAAATTATCCACTATTTTATACTTAAGTACCAGCCAAGCTACATTAGTATTGAGTTCTACTTTACCCGTGACACATCTGACTGGTGTTTATGAGAGATCTCCTTGCCTGGTGAGTTGTAGGCATCCTTTTTGTGTTAAAATATTGCCAGGACAGTCCAGATGACATCACTGTGAGATAATCGGGTATTTTTTTCTTTTTTAAAGACCAAAGGTTTTCCACAACCACAGAAGACAGGCCACCAACTTCTTCAACAAGATAAGTAGCAGTTCTTGTGACAGCTGATTTTTTTGATACGCTGTCATCCCATGGTATCAAACATCGCTGTTTAGGCTGACCCATTTATCTGACAGAATCGGCCAGTATTAGCTATTTGTTGTAACGGCCTTTCTATCCGCCGATAAATAAAACATTATATCCACTAGAGGGCAAAGTCGAGCACAGCGTAAACAAGTAAATAAATAGCTTTACATAACAAATGTTGTGTTTATGTCTCATGTGTCTGAAAGGCGAAAATGGAAAAATAACAGATTTTGGAATTGGCATCAGTCCTAAAAGTCAGTCGAGTCGTACTGTGAACGACTGCTTGCATGGCGGAGATAATCACCAAGGTCCGCATTTAGAAAACGGTCCAACATAGCGTATCTTGTTGTGTGACTCCATGGGAGTCATGGTCTTGGATTTTCGACCCAGTGTTTGGGTTTTACTTTGGATTTGTTATGAACATTGTCATTTTCCAGTGCCTCTGAGTTTGTGTTTATAGTTCTTGATTTCTGGTCTGTTCATTTCTGTCTTAGTTTCATCTGTGTTTTGTTATTCCTTCAGTCTCACTGGTCATGCCTCCCTGTCTGTTTCTCCTCAGTCCCAAGTGTCAAGCCTGTGTGTCTTAAGTTCTCTATCATATTAAAACTATCTCTCCACTCTGTTACATATTCCATATGCACCGGAGTGGAGAGAAACAAGGTTACAATTTAACCGTATGTTCTTTTTCAGTGTGTGTTACTTCCTGCTTTACTTTGATAGTTTTCTGCCTCGTGTGTATCATGTTTGGTTTTGCTTCCTTTGTCCCATTAGCCTTTGTTAGTGTCAGCTGTGTTACCACCTGTGGCCTGTTCCCTCGTTGTCCTTGTCTTCCCCCTGTTCTTTGTTGTGTTCTTCCTTTCAGTATCTTTTCCTTTTTGATGCAAAGGTTTGGTTTTCCTAGTTTTGTTGCTTATGTTTCTTTGCATTTCATTCTAGTTTAATTTAAAAAACCTATAAGTTTACTGATTGAGTGTCTGAATCTTGTGTTTGGGTCTAACCTCTGTCAGCCCAGACACACAGTCACTATGACAATGAGGTCCTTTAAAAGCACCCGTATGTTACAAACTGGTATTTGTGAGTGTGCCCTGGGGTTGTGAAAGTGTTGGATTTACATATGTTAAAATAGTGGAATGCCCCTTTAAAGAAGCAGTACACCTCTAAGCTCTGAACACTTGCATCATTTTCAGCCCACACTATCTGGCATTTCACAAGAAGAAAGCTCAGAGAATAAACAGCATCTCCTTTCTGTCTTTCTCTTGTTTTGATCAACTCACGCACACTGACGTAAAACAGCTATTTGTAGGGAATGTTGTTTAAAAATTCTTATAAGTTCGACATTACAGGAAAACAAAAAAAGGTGACTCAAAAGAAAATAGAATGAATCAGGACACTGCTGGGAAATTACAGTTTGGATCATTTGACTTTCCGCGGATAAATGAATCGCAGTGTCCAGTATACACATATCCACATCCACACCTCCTCCATCTTTTCAAAACACATTTCCATCTTGTGAAGTTTTACTACTGCCAGCCACAACTAACCTCTCACCCTCAACAATCTGTAAGGACACTCCCTACGTGATTAGATTTCCTGCTGCACAGTGAAATTGACAGAAATATGGCATTGGAAAGGAGTGTGTCAAAAGGAGAAAAGAAGAAGGGATAGTGATGAGGAGAGTTTTGGGAGCGCATACATGGGCAAGTCAGCTGGCTTACTCCTTTTGCTCACCCACAACACACTTTGTTTCTAAGTATATGGGTCACAAAAACACATTCCAGCCTGTGAAAAAAAAAAAGGTGAAAGCAGACGAGAGGGAAGAGATGAGAGGTGGACGGGCAGATGGGTTTCTGTAGGAAGAGAAAGAGTTGGGCAGTAAATCATTAACAAAATGATTTGAAGCATTGTTTTAAGCAATAGTTTACACCTTAGTGGACACTCTGATCCTTAGATAAATCTTCCAGGACTCCCATAGAGCATCAGGATCGCGAGCAGAAGCGATACAGACTCCTGCTGCTTTAAATCAGTGGGCTCCGGTTCACAGTGCATCACTTCAGAGTATCCACACGTGATAGATGAAGACTTTGAATAGTTGGGATTCAACAGCATTTGGTGAATTCTGAGTTTTTGCATCTGCAGGATGTGTGTGGCGATGAATGTTTTTAACCTCTGTGACTGTGAAATGTTCTCCAGACACTGAAACACACATTGCATGAAGACTGAAAAAGCAAATATATACACACATATACTGTATGTGTGATTTTATATATAAACATTAATACACTTTTACCAGTCTGTGTTTTTGTTTTGGGCAACTGTCCAACACACGTGTCTCCATTCCCATTTATTGCTATCAGTTTCAAGATTTTTCACTGTTTTGTTTAATACAACAGAGAGAAATAATTCCCTCCGAAATGTGTCACCTGACTGATATCGGCGAGCCGATATTTTCAGCCAGTATTAGTTGTTTGCTGAGGACAGTTATCATGGCCAGTTAATAAAAATTTAAACAGCACAAAAACAGACAGGAGAAACACCCTGCAACCGTCGTTGTTGACATTCTGTAGTTTGTCCACCAGAGGGCACTGTTGCCTGTTGGCAATGTTTCAAACGCAACAATTCGTGCACAGCATATACAAGTAAACGAAGAACTCCGTAAATGTTAGGGAAAAGTGTTTATGCTCTGTGCCTGAAACCGTATATCACATGATTTATCGGAATATCGGATTTCTAAATCACGAAATATTGATATTGATATTGATATCGTTCTTTTAATTCTCATATTGGCCAGGCACTAAAAACTATACATGCTGCCATGTGTTGAGTCAGCTAACCGAAGAGAGCTAGTGCGAGTCTTAATGGGTAACACGCCCACACATTAAAACACTGACAAAATTATATAGCTTTGTACAGAAGCTGTAATCTTACAGTGAAGCGTTACTACATTTTTCCAGAATTATTTACTAGAATTTGAGTTGAGGCACTGCACACAGCACTGTGTCAATCAAATTCTGGCACTAGTGTTTTAAAGGCACGACAAATGACAAGTTGAATAGCAAACTTAGCTCATTTGTTGTTTATTTGCTGATATTAATAAGCTTTATTATGTAGTGATTACACTACAATCGCCTGTCCAGCACTTTGGTCACCTGAGGCTGTTTTAGATGTGCTATAGAAATCAACTTTGACTTGACGTTTTCCTGTGCAGCCTCACTTTTAACCATTAACTTTTTAGCCTCACACAGATATACCATCAAGAATCTCCTGTTATCAAATGCTACCTCTCCTGAGCTTTACTATGACACCATGTCAGTTATTACCAATAATCACACGGCTGCAGTGCTTATCAACTTTACCAAACTCAACAAGACAGGACGTTGTCGATGCTCCGTCCATAAATGAGTTCTGGCATGTTTAAGAGTGTAGAGACACTCAGCAGAAGTCCATGGCAGGGCTGATAAAGACATGACCTTCACTTATACAAAGCTGGTGGCTTTGTTTATGTTAACTGTCTCGCTGACACGAACCATGTGGCTGCTCTGATGTTTGGTTTGTACTGTATGTAATGAGATAGCAGTCATGGCCATGCAGAAGCTTTTGTACTCCTGTGCAGCACTCAGGGATTGTCTGCTTTTATGTGCTTTTATATGTGTGTGTGTGTGTGTGTGTGTGTGTGTGTGTGTGTGTGTGTGTGTGTGTGTGTGTGTGTGTGTGTGTGTGTGTGTGTGTGTGACAGCTAGTCAAACTTCAGATACTCAGCGAGGTCAGAGGATGACACTGAGTAAAGCTGAAAGTCATAACAGCTGAAGGCAGATATCCAATAAACTCAGTTAACTAGGGACAGGATGCTGGCGTGTTTTGCCTCATGCTATTTTGATTAGATCCGAAATGGCGCGCCAGCCATAGATTTGGATTAATCACAAGCACCACTTCTTCTTTGAGTACATTTTTGAATCTGTGTTGTGTCTTCAAATTTTGGACACAGAGTTTTCCCTTAAAAGCGTATTTTCACATGCTTTGGCTGTTCTGGTAATTGTGATGCTGTGTTTGAAGGCTGGCCAGAGCCTCAGGCCACTGACCCATTTCTCTAAAAGCTCACTGTCCTTTTTGGACTCTCACAATGATTTATCTGTGGACAGAATGCACACAAAGCTGATTGGCTGATGGGTTTCATGCCTGAATGTGTCAGTCTGTCAGTGTGTCAGTGTGTCAGATTGCACAAGGCAGTTTTTTTTTGAGGGGGGGAGATGACACAATGGCACTTCCTGTCATCAGTCTTTGTCAGGCATAACACTTAGAAACTGTGTTGACAGATACAACAAAGTGAGGTCTCATTTAAAGCACAAGTTACAAGGGTCCTCTTTCATCAACTCCCACCATAATCTACTCTACTGTAATTAATCCAGACAGGCCTCCCGCAGGAATATGACCTTTGAACCCGAGGTCATTGACCGTGAGACTCAGATGCAAAACAAGCGGAAGTTCTTTTTTCATTTCACTCTCAGCTAAATTGGACCAACAGATGCTGATCCTGCGCTGTCCTCAGCACAAGCGGCGGAGCCTGCAAGTGACCACGGCACGACATAATGCAGTCTCACAACCTCATTTTCCACCAGCTGGCTGCAGAAAGAGCACGATCTTAAAGTATGTTGTTACCAGCTTTAACGCTGCCCACATGCTTGTACTCTGTCAGTATCGTGTTGTTCCCCTCTGAAAATGCGAAGAATGCTTGAATAAACAGATACCAGGTGCTCGCAGAGCTCAACTGCAGATGATGGATTTCAAAAGCAGAATCAACTTTTGACCTGAAATCCCAATCACACTGTTTCGAATCGAGAAGCCCAGTGCATGAAAGGAATTAGCACTTAACGCAAAATAAACACAGCCAAAGGGTTGGTTCACGAATGGAAAGGAACTGATTGTGTGATCCACGAAAGGGAAAGCACCCAAGCATCCCCGTGTGAAGATGTAAAGTTTTCCTAATATATATTGAATTTTGAGGAAGATGCGGTTGACATGATGGAAAATCTGCTGCGCTTAATAGAATCAGAATTTCTTTAGCGTTAAAACTAGGTGCAGTTGACCGAGAAGGACTCCAAATGGGGGTGTTAAGTTAATGCTGCCATTCGTCCAGGGGGCATTAATGGGGCCGGAACACGATCCTGGAGAGTATCAGAAGCCATTAAAGGGAGGTGAGGAAAAACAGAGAGCAGTCTCTGGACAGTATCAGTGTGAGCAGAGGGTAAAAGGAGGGCAATGGCTTTGTGAGCGCTACTCAGAGCAGGCTACTGACAGAGGAAGAATTCAGTAATATTTTGAAGTCAATCTGACATGAAGGGATTGGATCCACCCATCTGGCAGAGCGTGACTGACAAGTGTTCCCAGACATCCACACAATTTAAATTACTCAACACCTCATGAAGAGTGTGTCCGAAACTCTCAACGCCACAGAAACTGCGTTTAGAGAGCAACCATGTAGAAGGAAAAATTGGAGGCAACAATTCGGCGGATATGCGAGCGACTGCTGAGTGTCAAGCTGCAAAACGCAGGGTTCATTTTCGACACGAGGCGGAACCAGCACTCGTGGTGAGGTCATGGTTGCTTTCGTGATGAGGACATAAAAACAGCTGCAGCCGCTGACCTCGTCCTCTGGCCCTTGCTGCTGCAGCAGTGCTTACACAATCCAAGTGTGAGAGCGTTGGTTTGGCACCCGCCGCTGACATTGCTACATGCTAATGCAATGAGAAAAAATAAATAAATAAATAAAGCAGGAAAGGAATTTGCATGCGTGATTAAGCAAGTGCACCGTCAACTGGAAATGAAACAGGAAGAGGAGGCTGTTATGGGAAAAACCCCACGCTAATCACCGTTAGCTGACCGCTAACTATCAAAGTCATTTAACCGTCTTTCATCATTCTCTTCAAATGTATCCGAAGTAACCGGCCTGACTCATTGTGGAACCACTAAGGATGGAACGCTCTCACTCGCTCCATCGTTCCCTTACCCAGCACCCCCCCATCAACCCCATCTGCCCTCGCTGAAAACTACAGCGTCAGCGTTGTGATAGACACAAACACACACATGAACACGCAGAGTGCAAATCGTCTCCAGATGCCTAGAAGGAGAGAGGCATAAATAGGTAAGGGGGGATCGCAAAGTATAGCTGAATCATTTAAAGGGCTTGTTGCCATTTTTATATGAAGTTAAACTAATCTCTCACACACACACACCCATAAACACACAGAAACACAGCCATTCTATTTAGGGGGAAAAGTCCATTATTATTATTGATTGATAACAAAGAAAACTTCTAAATCTTGCATTTATTAGTCTATGAAGTTTTTTCACTTATGTCTGAAGGGGTCTTATCATTAGCTGCTAACTTAAAAGTTCATAAGATTTATACTGTATGTTGCATTTCCTGTGACAACAAAGGCCTCCATAATGAGCGTTTGTTTAAAGGCACTGTGTGGCATTTTTGACCACTAGGTGTGCTATGGGGAAAATATTTTTATGAGGAGGTCAGCCAGTTATATTTATATATTTTTTTACCTTTTTTTACACCTGAGAAAAGGTGTTTTCTTGAATTTTCACACATCAACAAAAGTCCAGAAAAACAACAGAAGCTAGTAAAGGCTAATTAAAAGTTAAAGCTGGTTAAAATTGCTGATTTTTTTTTTTTTCAACATGGAAGTTAATTTTAAAGACATCCAGGCATAATCTATTTTACTTAGTAATTACAAAAAGTAACAGGGACTCATGGAAAAGAAACACCATAGTAGATGCTGAGGCGTGTACACTCTAGACGTGATTCACACATTGCACATCACTCTGAAGCTGACTGTTTGGTGCTTGCGACATTTCAGGCTACAGTTACCAAGGTGACCCCCTAATGTTATTACTATCAGGTCATATGTCAATCAGTCTTCATTGGTTGTCACTTCAGTAACTTGCCTGTAAGTTCATCTCTTTCTGCGGTCTCTTGTCGCCTCGTCCTCTTGATTTGGCGATCGTGGCTCAAGAGTTGGCAGTTCGCCTTCTAATCGGAAGGTTGCCGGTTCGAGCCCTGGCTTGGACAGTCTCGGTCGTTGTGTCATTGGGCAAGACACTTCACCCGTTGCCTACTGGTGGTGGTCAGAGGGCCCTGTGGCGCCAGTGTCCAGCAGTCTCGCCTCTGTCAGTGCGCCCCAGGGTGGCTGTGGCTACAATGTAGCTTGCCATCACCAGTGTGTGAATGTGTGTGAATGGGTGGATGACTGGTTGTGTAAAGTGCTTTGGGGTCCTTAGAGACTAGAAAAGCGCTATACAAATACAGGCCATTTACCATTTCCTCGTGTATGACAGTTTGGTCTGTTTAACAGACCTTGACTTTTGCCTGCTCCTCATTTGAATCATTTGCTATGATAACTGATCTTATGTGTATGCCAATCATCTGCTTCCTTTTGGCTAAATATTAGATTTACCTCAATCCCCTAAGATATCTTTAAAATAAAGACCCGTTATTATGTCCACTTGGTTATTTAGTGTATTTATGCTCTTTAGTAAGTAGGCCCTAAAATCTTTATCACCAGGCTGATATTACTGGATGATATTACCTTTCTGCAGAGCTATAGGTAAAGACATCTATAACTGTCGAGATATGAAACTTAAAAAGTGAAAGAAGACACGGGAGAAGCACCCAAAAAGCATGTTTTCAGTGTTGACACTGCATAGTTTTTCCAATATAAGACACTCATATATTCCAGTATTTTTTATTTATTTATTTTTTATTCATTTTGGATACATCGGAATATCAGATTTTAAATGACCAAGTATTATTATCTGTCTAAAAAATTGTGTTGACTGGCCTCTGTTAGTAAAGGGTGTTTTTATGTAAAACCTTAAATATTTATGTCTAACTGGGTTGAGTTATTAAGAGTCTCCGACTAAATACAAAAGTCAGCTAATCTCTTTCTTTCCAACTATTTCAGTGTACTTTAATCAGATAAAGTGCTTGTGCTGTGTCCTCCAAAAGAAATCTGCCAAAGAAAACTCTGGTTTATAGACCAGACATTGAACCCAGTTCATAAACAACATGCAGGGGTCAGTGTGAGGCGTTATCAATATAACCTTCCATTACTATCCAGGGAGCTCATGACAGATCTTATCTCAGTCAAAGACAATGACCTTTCCCAGAACTCTTCATCGTAGCTGGATTTTCCCTGCTGTGTCAGAGAGCCTTCTATTAAATGTAATTACAAATGATTGTTTCTCTCAGTCTTCACCCCATTTAAATTTCTTTAAAAACAATCTGGCATATAGAACCACAGTCATTATAGGACTGATGGTGGGTGTGCTGATGCACAGCGGTACCTTGTCAGTGGGCACGAAATAATTTGGTACACCTTCCAGAAGTTTCTCTTTTCTAAATCGCTTGAGGTGCCATATGTCAGCTAAATTTCCTTTAAAGCTGCATCCACAAAGGGACAGAATCACTCTATTTGCAACGCTTTTAAAATGACTGTTGGTCGCTAGTGGCCATTTCAGGCTCCTGTTGCGTTCGTAACACTCTAATGCAGAAGTGGGCAATTCGTTTTAACAGTGAGCCACATAAGAAACTGGGACTTTTGTGGAGGGCTGCACGAATAAACTTAAAATTGAGAAAAGTTTGTCATGGGATGCACACACTTTCCATCACCAGTCATTTATTTCACTCTGCTTGAAGTTCCCTAATGTTCCCTATTTGTTGGTTTTCTTTGGTGTCTGGTTGCTGTGAATCAGTTCCTGTGTGGATTCAGCTTAAATTAATCACATTCGGATGACTAGAAATGAAGCTTCTCCATAGCCACACCTACAAACTCAGCATTGTTCTCAGTGCTACAAAGTACTGAGGCGAAGTGTTACCTGTGGGCCAGTCAGTGATAACAGTTTCCTTCATCCTCCAGGAACCACATGGAGCCAGGATAGATGTGACAAGAGGAACCCAGGACCCACTGCACCAGCGCAGGGTCTGGAAATGGGTCTGTGGTGGTCTCACACACACATTAGTTTTGTTTTGCCATTAAGCATGCATGGCAAAATATGGCGCCTCTGTCAGTGCGCCCCAGGGTGGCTGTGGCTACAATGTAGCTTGCCATCACCAGTGTGTGAATGTGTGTGTGAATGGGTGGATGACTGGTTGTGTAAAGCGCTTTGGGGTCCTTAGGGACTAGTTAAGCGCTATACAAACACAGGCCATTTACCATTTATGTACTTCAGTGATGTAATAAATTATTTTCTTAGGTCCCTTAATTATATATTGAACTTTCTGGGGGTAAAATAGGAACTCACCTTCAAGACATTGTGACTGTGTCCTCTATGACTTTACTGCTTGGTCTCTCACAGGGTCTAAGGATTTCATCCTGATACCTAATGCCAGTCAGGGTGCCGTTGCTTAGCCTGTAGAGGTCTGTCCATCCCTCCATATATATGTCTTCCCAGACTATCACTGATCCATCACCAAACTGGTAATACAGAACAATGCAGGAAGCATGAAGTTATCCAAAAAGAAGCCCAAAGAAGGAGGAAATGTAAAACTTTGTCTTTTACAACAGACTAACAGAGGTGGAGGTGTTAGACAGATGCTACCTGACCAGTTCTTGGTGGTTATCAGCTACCATTATTTGGTAGTAGGTTTGGAAAAGAACATGAATCTCATTCATGTGATCTTTCAAGTTTCAAATGGCATATATCTCATATGTTAATGAGTCACAGTGCACATGGGATATTTATTGTAACCCGCTATCATTTTAATATTGGATCAGCATGGTTTATGGAGCTGAATCAACTACTATAACCCACTCCAGCTGTCAGCCACAATAACATGCCATCCCTCTTTCAAATGTGGGTTGGACCAGTGGAAAACAGACTGGCGCACTGACAACCACATGGACTTGAGGAGAGATGATAAATGAGTGAAATAAAGAAGAGGCATGGGTAATAGAAGCCGGATGATTTTTGATGGGGAAGGGAAGAGAAGGAAAAGACAGAAGACGAGGACAGAAACAGACTGACGTCTCCCTTTGTCTTTGACGAGGCGAGACAAACAGAGTGAGAGAGATTAGAGGACAAACAAGCCAGCTGAACGTTAAATGGAAAATGTGCCTCCTTAATGGATGTAGTGCACCTTCTGGCTGAAAGAAGGAGGACAGAACTGCTATAGGATATCTGAGTCACAATTATAATTACAATGTCATGACAATGAAAAGCAATCCTAAAATCACCATGGCCTCTTAAATCATGGTCAGTCTGGTGGTTTTCCAACATAGGGACCCTCTGTTAGCATAGGAACACTGTGTCTTTTGTTCTGTCTCCCTCCCATCACCCCCAACTGGTCGGGGCAGATGGCTGCTTCTTCCTGAGGTTTCTTCCTGTTCAAAGGGAGTTTTTCCTTCCCACTGTCCTAACAGGGGGAGTCTGATTTTGGGTTGGGTTTTTTCCCTCTGTTACTGAGGTCTTTACCATACAATATAAAGTTTGTTGAGGAGACTGTTGTTGTGATTTGGTGTTATATAAATTGAACTGAACTGAAATTAATTGAATTGGATTAAACTTACGAGTGAACTTTTTCCAGTTCAGACATTAAATGGAGACCTTGACTTAAACTGTTTGCCAATATGCAGTACCAAGCTGTGATAAATGATAAGTCACAGTCTTCACTGTGACTGACACTGGTAATGAACACAGTTTCTGGTTAAATTGGAAAAACTTGTGCAAACATACAAGAAGTGGATAGACTAAAATATCTCCAAGCTGCTCCCACCCATCCATCACTCCATCCATTTATTTCTGCTTATCCAAATCAGGTTCGCATGGCAGCTGGGGCCTATTCCAGCTGCCACAGAGGAAGAGGCACCTTGGACACGATGCCGGTCTGTCGAAAGGTGATATATTCACATATTCTATGGCCACTAAGGGTAAAGAACATGACAGGCTTAATGTCACATCCTACACAAGATGAAAACTTGATTAACTATATCAGTTGTAGCGTGCGTGTGCGTGCTTTTCGGTCTCCAACCCAGACTTTTTCACTTTCTCACGCCACCTGCTCCTAACTACATCGGTCACACCATCTTACATCTCAGCACCAATGACCAAACTCAATAATAAATATGTAACCGCAGCGGACAGCTGCATAGCCATCATCATCATCATTGGCATCTTAAAAGAAAAAGACAATCTTTGGCATGTAGGACAGTCCAGCAGTCACGACCAGTGAACGCCCCACACGACATGGCTCTCAGCGACTTCTCAGAAGAAAACCAGAACCACATGGCCGAGTTTCTACGAAACTACCCCGTGGAAGGTTTGGAACAATATTTCCAAAACACCTCCATTTTTCACTGTCATCCTGCTGTGAGTCAGACTCAAACATCCCTTCAAACGTCACATAGCTGTAACATAGCACCTACTGACATAAAGAGTTATTAGGTAAAAAAACATCAGCTTAACAGTGACATTTTAAATATTGTCACGTACCTCATGAGGTACGAATGGTGAATGGCATATTATGCTAATACAGAACTCTATACCGAACCTCTGGCCGAACGGTCAGGTTCACCAAATGGTTTTGATCTACCCGATTTATTCGTGGCAGGAAGTGTGTTTGTTAAGATTCAAAGGTTGAAATGAAGCACTGGGGCTAAGGGAGCAGTTTTTCACAAGGCGTGGCCAGCACTGTTTTCTGCTAACAAAAACTCAGACACGATTCCTCAGAAGGAATCGGGATCGTTGGCCTCCACGGTTGCTCTTGTGAACCTAGCGCAGATCAAACACAGTGTGGGCGTATTGATATTGGCCTGTCTGTGTGTGTGAAAGAGGAAGTTGCTCCTGTCACCAGGGGAGAAGAGTGATGCGCGCAGTGTATGTGTGTGTGAGAACATAGAAAGATCTCCTTGGCTGTGGCTAAAAGGTTCCTTCACAGGGGGAGCCTCCCTTCCAAGCTTTCCGCTTCCTCCCCCCACACCCTCCAGACCTCCACCCAGGCCTCACTGGTTCTGTCGCCCAGCTCTTATATGGTAGAGTTAATTGTTCCCCTGAGGTATTCCGTCACAGTTCTTCCTTTAAGAGGGCCTCGCCAAGTCAAGCATTGCATCAGATATATCTATCAGCGAGAATAATCTTCCTCGCAAAGTCTGCACATTCATTAACCTTCGGCCCTTCCTATTGTTCAGCTTGCAGCGCTGACCTACACCGACGTAGAGACTTCCTTTAAACAAACTGCTTGCGTTAATGCTTACTCATCGACTACGCTCAGCTTGCCATCTTGAATCAACCCTTTCCACCGTGTATTTGCAAAGTATACATGCAATTTTCCAGAAAAACAGATGCTCCAAATGCTAAAATGACAAAATTTTCTCCTCGAATAACCTTCCTTTCCCTTTGTGTGATGCATGCTTGAAAAGTGAAGTAGGTGGAGGCAGACTTTTTCATAAAACCCCAAAGGGTAAGAGTCTTTGAGGGACCTTCACCTATGCTTTCTCACACCACACGTGCCATTTGAAGGGGATTATGGGTAGGCGTCTGTGCGTGTGTGTGTGTGGGGGGGGGGGGGGGGGAGTAGAGGCGCTTAACATTCCACCTCTCACGCCCATGGAAACCAAGGACAAACATTATTTTCTCCCTGTTTAATGCGCACCACACACATCAGGAGTCCTAGTGTAATTACAGTTATGTAAAGGCAATTGTGAGCGATTATTCTTTGCTTGTGTTAACTGATGGTTTGTGTATATGTTTGCAGAAAAGTACAAGCCAGTGACATTTTCTAATATACAATCACCAGATAGAGTCGCAGGTTGGACTCCCTCTTGCCTTCGGGACTGCCTAACATCTCTGTGGCACAAATTCAACACGGAGCTGGTAACATTTCTCAGAGATTTTGCTCCATATTGACACGAAGGCATCACACAGTTGCTGCAGATTTCAGATCACATCACATCCCAAAGGTGCCCTATTGGACTGTGAACTCATTGTCATTTTCAAAGAGCCAGTTTGAGACGATTTGAGCTTTGTGATGTTGCGTTATTCTGCAGCCATTAAAAGAAGGGACCACTGTACTCATAAAGGGATGGACATGGTCAACAATACTCAGGTAAGCTATGCCAAAAAATATACCCCCTACAACATTACACCACGAGCATCATGAACAATAATTACAAGAAAGGCTGGATCCATGTTTTCATATTGTTTATGCCAACTTCTGCTTCCGCGTCACCCTTCCCCCCCCATTCTGGATGTCACAGCAAATACCTCGGATGTGACAAATTGTTGTTTGACTTACTGCTGCTTGAAGCAGACTGGCCATTCTCCTCTGACCTCAAGCATCCACACATCATTTTTTCCTAAAGAACTGACGTTTACTGGACATTTCCTCTCTTTTGGATGATTCTCTGTAAATCCTAGAGATGACTGTGTGGGAAAATCCGAGCAGATGAAGAGTTTCTGAATTAGTCAGGCCAGCCATGGTACCATGCCATCGCTTAAACCACCTTTCTTCCCTATTCTAATATTCGATTTGAACTTCAGCAGGTCGTCTTCACCATGTCTACATGCCTAAATGTACCAAGTATTTTCCCATGTGATTGGCTGATTATATACTTGCATTAACGAGCAGTTAAAAAGGTGTATCTAAGAAATTGGCTGGTTAGTACAGGTATGTGGTAAAGAGGTTATTTTTAGCTAGTAACAGCACATTTCACCCATTATTTCTAGTTTGCATTAAACATTCTTACTTTATTAAAGCAGTGAAATGGAAAAAGTGCCTCTTTCTTCTCTATTTGTTTATCAGCCCTCTAGCCCAACATTATGAGTTTTATACACAAAGCGCAGCCTGAGGCTAAAGGTCAAACACAAACGCATTATCGCACACTCGCACTTTTCAGGCATAATAACAGCATTAGTGGGTAGACGAACAGAGCAAATCCCCTGCCGATTTTTCTCGTTGACCATCTTATGACAGGCCTAATGAGTGATCTGTGTGTGTTTGTGCAGAGTTTAGCGAGTCAGCTGAGTGTTCGCATGGCTCGTCAGGTGCTATATGCAGCTGGTGACCTGCGGTGCAGCTGCAGACTGTTTTTGACTGCCCGCGTAATCCACATGCAAAACTCACAATACTCATTGCTTAAAGCAGGGACAGCAAATATAAATGTAGGGCTGCGCTCAGCTAAATTTGCTAATAATAAAGGCAAAAAAATATATATTTATTTGCTAATAATTTGCAAAAGTCATAAAGTGCCACTGAATACTCTCGTATGGGCCACAATGCAGGATTTATTTTGAAGTCTCTGAAACAGGTCCAGTAACCAGCTTGAATGCAAATTCTTTTATATAGCTGCTCGTGGCTTGTAGGACATTTAATATCATTTAGATGTATTTTTTTCATGTCCAGGTTGTGCTTCTGGAAAATGAAGGTCTCTTATATACACCTGCTGATTGGTCAATGAAATGAAAGCAGTGAGCATCAGGATTCAGCATTGACACATGTGGTAATGACACATTTTTATGTAGCATATTTGAAAAGACGGGTCCTTTGTTTTCAGTTCATCGTCCACTTCTTTTAAATTAGGCATGAGAAGTGACTTATACTTCTGTCTAAGAACGAGGTCGTTGTGAACTATTTAAAAAGTAAACTGCAGCCCTTCTCTAATGTTGGCCAGCTGTTTAAATCTAATACCAGGTGGATGCAGATTGCACACTCATGACCTCCACTCTGTCCCTTCGCAGTGGATAACAGCAGCTTTCTCCTAGTTAACCCACAGTCATGCAGACAGAAATTATATTATATTTTCTTACTGACAAAGTAAATTAAAAGCAGATACTCACTGTTGTACTGCTCTCCTGACCTCATCTGTAAATATTGAAATTTGAGATTTCTTTTGGATTAATTACTCCAACATACCTGTTGCCACTGAGTTTCCTGTGCTGTCCAGCAGTTATGGTAAATGGCCTGTATTTATATAGCGCTTTACTAGTCCCTAAGGACCCCAAAGCACTTTACACAACCAGTCATCCACCCATTCACACACTGGTGATGGCAAGCTACATTATAGCCACAGCCACCCTGGGGTGCACTGACAGAGGCGAGGCTGCTGGACACTGGCGCCACCGGGCCCTCTGACCACCACCAGTAGGCAACGGGTGAAGTGTCTTGCCCAAGGACACAAAGACCGAGACTGTCCAAGCCGGGGCTCGAACCGGCAACCTTCCGATTACAAGGCGAACTCCCAACTCTTGAGCCACGATTGCCCCATTTATGTGATTTGGCACACTTCAGCTTTTTCTCCCTGTTTCCTTTCCATAAGAATGGCTTGGAATCGGGATGACAGCCACCCTTCACTGAGACAATTTCTCTCTATTTTTTTGATCATAAAGTCTGTCCCTTCAGACAGCTTTTGCAATCAGAATTATGCTCTGAATGCACAGTTGTGCCAAACACATTTTACTTTTCCAGGATGAGTTCTATGCATTCTCTATAGGCTCCTCTGTTCATGTGTTTCTTTTAGCTGTTTATATTCATTGCTGTTAATCATATTACGCATATAATGTAATAACTGAAATCACACTATGTCTTAAGCTGACAAGCAAGGGGAAAAAACGAAGAGGGGAGAAAATAGGAGAAAGTTATAGACTTAACTTAGAGTACAAATAGAAAAGCATGCTGCATCTGTAAGAAAAAGGGACAAAACAAACACAGCACCGGGAACACAAAACTCTCAAACATAAAATATAAATGAGCATGAGAGTCTACATGTCTTTGTCACAAAATGTACTTGATAATGAGGGCGGGAAGTTCAAATCCAGCCCCCAAGAGTACCAAAGTACCTGAGGCCACACACCTCAGTGACAACAGTGTTTCAGTTTCTGATGAGGCTTCGGTGAACAGTAGGTGGATCAACTGGAAGGGTAGATGCATCTATCAGGACCTTTGCCAGGTTTTATTTCTGTTTCATAAATACATGACTTTCAGATACTGTTCATCTGCATATCCAATGTCCTCAAAGTTTTACTTAGACTTAGACTAAAGTAACGTAACTTGAAGCTTTTGTTACCATACCTCAAACACATGTACCCATTCCTTAAACAAGAACGCTGCTTTGCACCCTAGTTGCAATTATGCAACACACTTACTCCTTTATGCAACACACATGGTCCTGCATACTACACTCTATTTCATACATAAGACACTTCGTTCACAAAATGAAATTTCAGGGTGCCAATTGGAAAACACATGTATCCAAAATACAAAACACATCGGGTAATTGCAACCACTCAAATACACACCTGAAGGCACTTACTTGCAAAACTGAACACCAATTAGCCAACTACAAAAAGCCCTCAGTTTAGCCAATTCAAGAACTTTGCAAGCATGGAGGGAGGGAGAGCAAGAGGAAGAGGATGAGGAGGTCGAAGAGGCCATGCACGGACCCATATTTCTGATGATATAAGAGCAACTTTGGTGGACCATGTCATCAACCATGGCCTGACTATGAGGGAAGCTGGGCAGAGAGTCCACCCACATCTAAGCCGCTTCACAATGGCATCTGTAATAAGAACATTCCGACTAGAAAACAGGTCTATCTTCACCTCTCTACCTTCTACTCTACTCAGATGGTTTTTATAGCACTGTTCTCCAGTATATCACATTACCATATCAAGTGTACAGGGTATTGCAGGGTGCTAATGCTCCTTTTGCAGCCAAAGTGGTAGTTTCTGTGAAACATAGCATGATTACTTATATTGAAGTACAGTGTTGTACAGTGGATGATACAGTATATACAGTAAAGTACTGTAAGAAAAATAAGCAAAGCGATGACAATATGTGGTTGTATTTCTCTAGAATGACTCGTAGACCTTCTGGGGGAGGACGCCAACGCCTGTTCACACAACAGCAGGAACTTGCCACTGTGCACCTTGTGAGGGCAGACAATGCCATCCGTCTCCACCAGCTATGAAAGCAAATACTTGCAGACAGGCAAGTGTTCAACAACATAAACCATGTGAGCATCACCACCATCAGACTCATCTTGGGAAAACACAGCATCACCATGAAGCAGCTCTACAGAGTCCCATTTGAGAGGAACAGTGACAGGGTCAAAGGACTTCGAGCTGAATATGTACGGGTAAGTGTAACTGACCTTTACATGTACAATACAGTATTGGTGAAATCCAGTAGCAGCTGAATATGTACCATATCAGTACCACATGGATCCATTCTGAGAGCTACACAGGTACCTGTGTGATGGGGTGAGGGTCCTGTATGTGTAGCACTGTAGTGCAGTAATATGTTCTCTTTTTTTTTTTTTTACAGAGAATCTTGGCCATGGATGGAGCTGCACAGCCTCGTGAATTCATTGTCATTGATGAAGCTGGATTCGACCTGTGCAAGACAAGACGACTGGGTCGTAATGTAATTGGCCAAAGGGCAATTGTGCACATCCCAGGGCAGTGCGGGGGAAATATCACATTGTGTGCCGCCATAAGCCTTCGAGGGCTTCTGCATCATCATGCAAAACTAGGTCCATACAATAGTCAACATATACTCACATTTCTAGATGCTCTCCATAATATAGTTGTACAGAACAGACCAGATCAGCCCAGGTTTGTGATGATATGGGATAATGTCAGTTTCCATTGGGCTGCTCTGGTCCAGGCCTGGTTCTCCAACCACAACCAACTTGAAGTGGTATACTTGCCCCCTTACTCACCATTTTTAAACCCTATAGAGGAATTTTTTTCGGCTTGGAGATGGCGTGTATATGACCGCCAACCACATGCCCGCATGCCTCTTCTGCAGGCAATGGAACAGGCCTGCGGTGACATTCAGGTGACAGCAATCCATGGATGGTTTCGACATGCAAGAGGATATTTTCCCCGGTGCCTAGCGGGAGAAGACATTGCTTGCGATGTCGATGAGGTCCTGTGGCCAGACCCCAACAGACGGCGGGATCCATGAGCCCACGTATGCACAATTGTCATGATTTTTTGTGTTTACAGTATAGTGTTTTTGCTATTACTGTATTATGGTTTGGTTTGGGGTTTTTTTTTTTTTGCTTTATCTGAATTCATGGTACTGCAATGTACAATATTGAGTAGGCCTATTTGCTTTTTTGGTTGTTTGAAAATGTGTCTCCTGAAAATATGCCTTCTGAATAAACAATGGAAATCAAAGACTGCAGTGTTTTATATAAAGTAGACTAATGTGTTCCCCCTGATCTGTAAGTGTTTGCATATGATGCAAGTATGTGTCATTTTGTCAACAGAGTTACATTTTGACAAAGGAATGTTAGGTTTTGACAGCAGAGTTTAGGTTTTGAGTGTAGAGTTTCAAAATGCAAAATGTGTTCAAGCAACGGACAAAAACTGTAATCACTTCTGTACTGTTGTTTCCCAAGCCTCCTACTGTGCTGATTAGAGTCCATTCTGACAAAAGAGTATCACACATCATAGCATTTAATTTTTTTTATTTGAAGCATGGCTGCATGCTGCAAATGATGATGCAAAAAAAAAAGAGAGAAAAATCTGGCTGGTGGTGAAGGTTGGGTACATTGCATGAAGTCAAACAGAGAAGCTGGGAGCATTTTCTGAGGAGAAAAGAGAATGGATCAACAGAATAAGCAGAATAAATAAAAGTCAAAAATGCAAAATCATGACACAACACATCCTTCTCAATAAGGGAGGCAAAGTTTCCACTTCACTTCCAATACATCAAGACATTTATCATACTTTGCTGAAAAGGGTGTGTAAGAAAATGGCTAGAAATTGCTGTGGGTGTAAACAGGGATCTTGATGGTGATATAATATGACGTGACAAAATGTTGAAGAGTTAATGGCGTTGTTTGTTTCTCATAAATATCGAAGCTGCTCTATAAGCTAAAAAAAACCCTGCGTTCACCACATTTTCTGTTTAATTTGGCAGATCTTAAAACACTGATGGTGACATGTTAGGGGAAAATGGAGATTCAATTGGTAGGACTTGGAAACCAAAATACCAACATTTCGCAATTGTGGTACAATTCCTAGCCTAAGGTGTAACTAACATGGTTGTGTGGATGTAAACACATCTTCACATGAGTCGTTCTCTTGTTTTGACTTCAGTCCAAAAGAAGCCAAGTCAACAGCCAAAGAACATAACACCAAACTCTGTGTGTGTGTGTGTGTGTGTGTGTATACCTGTTTTCAGGAGCATGAGTAAACGTTTCGTGCATGTCCTCTACTTTGTGCATGCCTTTGAATCAGTGATCACACATGCATGCTGGCAGCGCAGCATGGAGCAGCAGGTCAGGAGTGTATGTGTGGGCCCGGGACTTGGACGCCTGAATAATAATGTGAACGGGTTGATGTGGTAAAGGTCTGTCAGGAGAGCGCTGCAGATTTGCATCGTCAGCTGTGCTTCATCAGGGAAGCCCTCACCGCCAAACCTCCCTACTTCCTCCTCAGCTCCTGCCTCTCTTTCTCCTCCAGCTGGTTCTTTCTCTGTTTCCCTTTGCCTCCACACTACCACCTATGTGCTTCTTCTCCTTTTTATCTTTGCTGTTTTGCTCGTCCATCTCCTGGCATTCCCATTTTCATCTGTCAGCAAATGTTAATGTAAAGTCGTGAAATGTCCCATATGGAAAAGATATATATAAATCTTGTAAAGTTTGTATCTGTCTTGTGTGAAACTTGTATGAAAAGCATACAAGAGTGAAAACAGATATAAGATCCCTTGAAAAATTATATAAATGAAACTTGTATGATTTGGACACTTACTAAAACAATATATGAAAGTAATGAGAAAGTGGCCACTTTCATGAGTAAATCATATAAGTTTTTACAATTTCTTTTCCATATGGGGTTAAACCAACCACGTCCTATCATCTTTCTGTTTTACATGTCTTTAATCTCTCGATAGTGTTTCCTTTACAAACTTTCTGTGTCATCTGATCCCAACTCTTTAGCTGTATCCATATCTTGGAGTGAGCTTTTGCAAAACACTGCAACACTATTTGATCCAGCAGAAATATATGATGCATTGAACTGCTTTTTTATCTTTTTCCTATGGGGGGTTGGGGGGGCACGGCAGAGGAAGGGAAGGCCCATTCTGCATTTTCCCAGCGGATGGTTTACGCTGTTTTTCTCACGGTGGTCTGGGCTGAGCTGTAAACTGGCACGGGTTGGCATGGGTTGGCACAGGAAGTGGCTGCCTGAACCCCGCTAGGGATTCAGGCCAATTCCATTTCCTGTCAAACATCCTCCCAGAGGAAAGGAGCGCCAGGACATTAGAGACAAAACCCACAGTGGAAGAGAAACAACTGGACTCACATTTTATTTGACATATCCAATAGCATTTGGGTTTTGTGAACATAAAACCCAGTTCTTTAGTCTAAATGTCTGTTTTTATTAAGGTTCTTGATACCGGTTTATCAAAATTACAAAAATGGCTTCACTACAAATTTTCTCATGATTGAACTGCCTGCAAATAACAGTGCACAGAGGATGTGAATGGCAGATTGCAGTTTCAGTAATGTAAACATATTGTCAGATTAGGCAGTCGTGTTGGTAGGTGTGGTGTTGGGGGCCACCTCATGAAGTAATTGGCTGTAGGTATTTTGACACTTTCAACAGCCACTTAGCAAAAAAACAGCATGACACAATCAGCCACAAAGTGAGCGGACAGGGCAGCCAGTCTAACCTTAACCAAGTTGTTATTTTTAACCGTAACCAAAATGAGCCATAACCAAATGACTGTAAGTTAAACTAATCTAAATTTAACAACACTGGTGTCGGGTCAGAAAACTGTGGAAGCCCGTTTCCGCCACTAAATAAAAACAAAAAAGCTAGTATCCATAACTCGAAATTTCGAGTTACTTTTCTCGAAATTTCGAGTTAATAAGTCGAAATTTCGAGAAAATAACTCGAAATTTCGAGTTACTTTTCTCAAAATTTCGAGTTAGCTCTGCCAATCAAAAATATACGTGAATGAGGTCGCTTTCTTGTTACCCGGAAGCATATGGTGCAGAGGAACACGCACTCAAAAATGGATCCCAACAAATTGGCGCTTTCGCGAGTACGTTTGCTGATAGGAACACCATGTGATTCAGCTAATAACACAGGGATTTCATCATTTGTGAAGCCAGGCTGAAAACACTCAGCAATCTGTGCATTCACGACTGGATGTAATACCGGTAGCTTAGCTGTAGCATTTGTAGCTGAGGGCTTCAGCTTCCGGGTAACAAGGAAATGATGTCATTCACGATTACTGATTGGCAGCGCTAATTCGAAATTTTGAGTTGCTTTTCTCAAAATTTTGAGTTAATAAATCGAAATTCCAAGTTATTTTCTCAAAATTCCGAGTTATTTTCTCGAAATTTCACGAAAATAACTCGGAATTTCGAGAAAATAACTCGGAATTTCGAGAAAATAACTCGAAATTTTGAGTTATGGATCCTTTTTTTTTTTTTTTTAGTGGCGGAAACGGGCTTCTGTAGAAAACAGATTTATTTTTGTACCAGTGACAAATATCAATGTCCTGTTAATAGGCATGTTGTTCACTCTACTACTCTAATGAACAGTTACAGTTAACATTTTCTTACATTCCAAGAAGTCAAACATGTCAAAGAACTTGTTTTCTGTGCTTAATGCAACTAACCGTAATTTCCACTGGCTAAACTTCCCCACATCCTCAAGGGACATGTATCATCCCTACTTATTTATTGTTTTTGTTGTTTTCATTTGGTCTTGAGTGCAGTTTCAAACTTGTTTTTTTGTTTGTTTGTTTTTTGTCACGTATTGGATGATAGCTGCCTACTCTCGGAATTGCTATCCGGTCGTTAAGTGATGACGTGACGAATCCTACTTCCGGGCCTAAAGTAGTCTGCGTTTAATATGGCTTTTGTGTTGTTAACATGTTTAATGTTATGTATTTTCTTCTATTTAATCTCAAAAAGCTCCTAAAACAGTCAGTAATCACTGTTGACCTCCCTCGGCTTTTATTACCGCTAATCATTTATTTAAGCTCAGTTTTTAAAACCTTAGGATGTAACTACAGCCCATGCAGCAGTATATGAATGACTAACCTCGTATTGTGGATGGATTATCTCAGTTGTTCTCCTGGCTGAAGTTTGGTCCTTTTACAGCATCCTGCCATGCGATTACATTTGTTCCTGACCACCGAGAACACTCACGTTAACTTTTATTGAGTGGAAAAAAAGTTATCTTGTTTATATTATGCTAACATAGCTGTGTCGCTAGCGGTCACGTAGCACATCATTATATACCAGCTAGCCAAACTTCAGTAACCCTACAAACGTCACTGCTGTTTAGTTTTCTGTCTTCATTTATGATGGAAGTGATAACAGAGCTGTACGTTTTAATTTGTTTCCAAAACCCCGCAGTCAGGACATGCTATATTGTATTTAGATAGAAGCTAGCGAGCTAACTTCCTGCTAACTTCTAACTCCGTTAAATGTCATAAATTCCGTTTTCCTGGATGCCTGAATGTTAAACTCAATTGTTACACCTGGTAGAGCAGAACGCTGATCATTTTATTAAAGATGAAAGACTTTAGACAGTTTTTCAACTCTCAGTAATGCCATAGTGATCATTTGATATATTGACCTGCAGCGGAGTTTAGGCCCAGACACGGCTAGTGACGTCAGACTTAACGACCAGATAGTTCAGGAGTTGATTGAATGAGCAGGTCATCTACTCATTGGAAGGTTGGTGGTTCAATCCCTGTCTGCTCCAGTCTGCATGTCAAATATCCAAGTTTTTAACCCTAAGTTGGTCCCCTGATCCATCGAGTCTATAAATGTGTGTGAATATTAGAAAGCACTTGCATAGAAAAGGCATATGAATGGGTAAATGTGGCAAACTGTATAAAAAGCTTTGAGTGCTCAGGAATAATAGAAGAACCATTCTATTTACCGTGAACCCTTGAAAATAATGGAATTAAATGTAATTTGGCTTGTGGTGCTTACAAAGAACCATTCACCCCTGTTGTGTTGGGTGGATGTAGAGAAACATCTGTTGCAAAAACACATCATCTGTTCCCATTTCTTTAGTCGCCTAAGATAAGACCACATTTTTGCACCAACAAGTTGATTCCCAAAAACCTATTTGTCTTATGGCAAGAGTGGCAATACAGCTATGTGAACTCCAAGGCAGGACCCAATGTGGACAAACTCAAAATTCAAAAGGTTTATTGAGTGGAAACAAGCAATTACTGGAGGTGAGCTCAGTCACAGGAATTCCTGGTAAGAGTTCAGGTTACAGGGATTTTGGTCACTGACAGAAAGGAGAGGTACGTTCCAAAGGTAGGTTCTCTTCCACAGAAGAGAGTGCCAGAGAGTGAAATGCTATCTCTTGCTTGACTGGTTCTCAGAGGACGGCCACTGATCTTTTTAGCAGTTTGCTGAAGAAATATTTCAGAAGGCAGGGACCAGCTTGATGGGGATAGGTAAGTGATACTGGATATACAGCTGCTTTCCAGCCACACAGTGAACACTGGGAAGTAAGGAAACAAGGACGGTAAACTTGCAGATTTGCAGAAACACAGGAGAAACCTGGAGAGGCCTGATTACCACAAAAAGAAGGCAGACAATCTGGCAGAGAATGAAAGCCGGAGCTGGTCTTTAAATACTGTGAGATTAATGAGAAACTGGTGTGACAGCCGAAGAGAAGGATTCCACACAGTGGAGGTCAGGAGAGAGGTACAAATGTGAGTGCCGACACACATCTATAAAACATGATGGTTTGGGCTTTGGAGTTGTAGTTCAGCCTGTGGTGTTGGAGATCTTGACATATTTTATGAAATTAGGATGCAGAAAAGTAGAGTCGATTTTGATCCACCATGTTGTACTACTTGGAAAGCATCTGTGGCAACAATGGTCTGAAATACACTGCAGTAGAAGCATACCTGGATAGAAAAATACACAATGAAAAACTATCAGTCATGGATTGGCCTCCCCAGAACCCGGACCTCAATATTACTGAAGCGATGTGGGATCAAGTTGACAGAGAACAGAACAAAAGGCAGAAACATCCAGAGAAGAGCTTTGAATGTCCTTCAAGAAGCTTGGAGGACTTTTCCTGAAGACTATTTAAAGAAATGACAAGAAATCTGCCTAAGAGAGTTCAGAAGAACATGGTCATACCAAATATTGACTTCTGAGCTTGTTAGTTTTAAAAACTAACCGTTTCTGCTTTACTGTCTTTCCATGTAGGTCTCAATGAATCACTGCACCTATTTGCACCAGAATAGAAAAAAAGAAAGGTTGCTTAAGAGTTGCACAGCACTGGATTAAACTAGTAAATAAAGATAACTTTTGCGGGGTATGTACATCTGTTTTGTGTCTCAAAAACTCCATCGTGCCCTCTGAACTTTGCAACAGAAACAAATCAGCCTGATTTGAGAGTTATCTTACAACCTGTAATAAGAGGCCAAAACCATCTTAAGTTACTGTTGTTTTCCTGAACTGGTGTGATAGAGTTCTTCCTTCTGGCGTGTTCACCGTATTTTTATTTATTTTTTTGGTCTCATATTCCACTTGGCTAAAATCCTCTTTAACAGATTCAATTACACCGCAATCTCTAACTCCTGATAACCTGAGGTGACTGTGGATGTTTTCTTGGGGTGACGCCGCGTTTGTTTCTGCCAGGGTTAAGCAGCATTTTTGTGGAGTGTGCATCCTCTATCTGCACCCACTGTCTGGCTCCGTGTCTCGTCTGCTCAAGGCGAGACTTTACTTCGGCGGTTTTGGGTCAAGCAATTTCTCTCACACGGCATTCCAGACAGATCTCCTTACATCCACAGATTTTATCTTTTTTTTCCTCCTCCCTCTACCTCTGTTGTTGCCCTTTGCCTCTGAGGGCAGCATACCACAAAATGACTGGCTGGCACACAAATAGATCGTGTTTTTTAGCCATTAATTAAAGTGAACGTACACATTCAAAGTAGCTATATGTGGGGTTTACGGGGTGACACATAAAGAGACGGAGCAAAACATCGCCCATTTTCAAAGCTGCGAAGCCTCCAATCGCAACATGATTGCTGTAATTAGAAGCTCCATTTGGAGGCCAACCCTTCATATGTAGGCTGCAGTGCTAACACCAACGAGCACAAGGGAGCTACAGCGCGATCCACAAGGAAAACCATTTTTTTCGGAGGTGTTTTATGAGGTGTTAACGTTGTGGAATGCTTTTCGACTGAGTCTTAAGAGCTTAGATAGGAAAGAGGCCCTTGGTTTCAGGAAAAGAAAAGTGAAGAGCTGTAGCCATCTGTGCTGTGCTAAAAAAGTATGGGGACACTTTTCACCATTCTTTGATAGATTTCTGGCTAAAGCAGCAGTCCAAAAAGAGAAACACAATTCCTTATACAAAGACTTCGCTTGCAGAATTTTGAACACAGTAACAAATCAGGTCGATTTCTAGCTAACCAGTTAAAAATAAATAAAGAAAAAACAACTATATGTGCTGCTAAAGATTTATCGGGGAACACAATATATGACCCTGGAAGAATAAACAACATTTTTAGGGATTTCTATGAAACTTTATACTCACCACAAATAAACCCATCTAAAAATGAAATTGATCTGTTTCTTGACAACGTAACTCTTCCAAAATTACTAGACAGTCAAGCAATGGAACTGGATTCGCCACTGACGCCAAGTGAACTCCAGGAAGCCCTGATAAGTATGCCCAATAATAAGGCTCCAGGTCCAGACGGCTTCCCTGCAGAATTCTACAAAGAATTCTGGACAATTCTGGCACCAGTATTCCACGGAATGTTGCAGGAAATCGAGGAAAATGGCAGACTACCACCAAATATGAATTCTGCCAACATTGGTCTCCTGCTAAAACCAGGCAAAGACCCTTTATTTCCCTCAAGCTATCGTCCAATTTCTCTTTTAAATGTAGACCTTAAAATAATCTGCAAAGCTCTCTCAAAGAGATTAAAGAAAATAACCCCCCTCTTAATTCATCCTGACCAAACTGGTTTCATAAAAGGTCGGCACTCCTCAACAAACACTCATAGATTACTTAATTTAATAGATTACTCATACAATAAAAACATCGAAACCATAATATTATCTCTAGATGCAGAAAAAGCATTTGACAGAGTTAACTGGAAATTTTTATTCGCAACTTTACACAAATTTGGTTTTGGAAACTCTTTCATAAACTGGATAAGAATATTATGCAATTCCCCAACAGCTCGTATTAGAACAAATGACCAGACATTCTCCAGCTTCTGTCTCCTGAGGGGCACCAGACAGGGATGCCCACTCTCCCCTTCACTTTTTGCAATTTTTATCGAACCTCTAGCAGCAGCATTTAGACAGGCTACAACAATTAAGGGCATAAAATGTAAGAACATAGAACATAAAATCAGTCTCTATGCGGATGATGTGTTGCTTTTTCTGCAAAACACACAAACCAACCTCTCTGAGGTAATTACTCTAATAAACTGGTTTTCAAGAGTTTCAGATTATTCAATTAACTGGCCAAAATCTACAGTTCTCCCCATTAACTGCTCCTTCCATAATTCTTCCTCTGCCCCACTGCAATCCGGAAATATTAAATATTTAGGTATTAATGTTTCTCCTAAGCTTTCAGACTTAACTAAATTAAACCACATCCCACTTCTAAAGAAAGTAGAAGGCGATCTGACTAGATGGAAATCTTTACCCATATCACTCATGGGAAGGGTCGCCACTATAAAAATGATGATCTTGCCAAAAATAAATTACTTATTTTTGATGATCCCTAACAAACCATCACAAGATTGGTTCAGATCTCTGGATTCATATATTTCCAAATTCCTTTGGAAAGATAAACCCCCGCGTATCAGCTTAAAAACGCTACAAAGAACCAAGGATAGAGGAGGATTAGATCTGCCTAATTTTCACCAATACTTCTTAGCCAACAGGCTTCAGTTCATCTCAGAATGGTCAAAACATACCTTCTTAGATGAGCCCTGGCTAGATGTTGAACAGGCACTATGCAAGGATCTAGAGATTTCAGACCTACCATTTATTAGCTCAAACATCAAAAGACATGAATGCTTTAAAAGTATCAACATCAGCTTCTCTCTGACAGCATGGTGGGAGTTTCTAAAAATAACGGAGTCTTCATTAATCCCATGCAAACGTACACCTATCTGGAATAACCCTGACATATTACAAAACAATAATATGATTAATTTCCCAGAATGGAGTTGTAAAGGAATTAAATACTTAGAACATATATTAGAGGGAACAGAATTTATTCCATTTGACAGACTAGTTGCACAATATGGGATCAACAAGAAAAGATTTTTAGAATATCAACAAATTAAATCCATAGTAAAAAAGAAATTTAACCTCAGTCAAGTTGAATTACAAACACCACCAAGTGCGGCACATTTCCTTACTCTTAAATCCCCCAAATTATTATCTAAAATATACAGAACACTTTCTAAATTAGATGAATCAATATCCCTTCCTATTGCAAAGTGGGAAGCAGATTTATCAGTCAGTTTAGACCAAAACTTCTGGTCTCAGGTATGCTTAAAAACCTTTAAATTGATTAAAAATCCCAGTCTGCAATTAATACAATACAAAATACTACATAGAGTGCACTATACAGGTCATCGGATGTTCAAGATGGGCTTTACATCTTCCAACAACTGCTCACACTGTCAAGGCAATACACCAGACAATTACATTCACGCTCTTTGGTTCTGTCCACCAGCTCAGAAGTTTTGGCGCGAGATATGTGAAGACTTATCAAAGTGTCTGAAATGTAACATTCCAACTTCCCCTTTAGTGTGTTTGTTGGGCAGCTTAGATAATGTCACTTCAGAAAAGAATATAGCCCATATGGTTTTCACTGCCCTATGCATAGCCAAGAAAACAGTCCTCATGAACTGGAAAAATAAAAACAATCTTAATTCTAACCAATATAGAGATTATCTATTAGATTACATTAGTCTTGATACAGCCTCTGCCACCACATCAGATCAATTGCTCTGGGCTTCTTTGATCAGCTCCATCACCTAGTGGGGGTGGGGGGGTCATAGTTTGGTCCCGCCTTCACTGTGGTGATTGGTGTGGGGGTAGGGACAGGCTTAGGGCGTCGGGGGGTTCCCCGGAGGCATCTTCCTTGGGGGGCTCAACCCGGGGTAGCGGTCATGTCCGGTTGGGGGCTCTTTTGGCTCTCGGGTGACTGTTTCCTCGTGGCTGCGTGCAGCGGGGCTAGGGGAGGGTCTGTGCTGACGGACGTGGGTTACTGACCTGGTAGCCTGTCTGCCCCTGGGTGGGTCCGGGATGGGCGTGAGGTTCTGGGGGCGCTCCGTCTCTGGGCTGGGGCCCTGGCCGGGCCTCGGGGCCTTGGGTCCTGGTTTGTGTGTTGCCGGGGTTGTGGGCGGGTGGGTGCATGGGGGCCCATCCCTGGCGCAGGGTGCCGCCGGTGCGTCGAGCCACCTGGGGGGCTCTTCAACTGGTGGGGGAGATTGTCACACCTTGCAGGAGCTTTCCTCTCCTCAGGAACTCTCTGCAGGAGGGGGAGATACAGGAGAGGTGGAGGAAGATCTCAGCCTGGGCGTCTATTGTCTCATGTAGTCTGGAAGATGAGTGGATGGTGGGGTGGGTGCAGTTTTCTCTGTGGTGGGGTTGGGTGGACTGTCCCGGGCTCTGTGGGGCCGGGGGGCGCTGCTGCGCTGGGCCCCGGTCTGGATGGGCCTGGGCCCCCTTTCCCTGGCGGGTCGCGGAGTATGGGAGTGCCTACTGGGGTCAGCGGGGGAGCTGGCCCCAGGGGGGGGGCACCTGCCCCTCCCTTCCTTCCCCCCCCATCTCCAGCTGCCTCCCTCTTCCCGCTCCACCACAACCACCCACACATGCCGGCCTTGGAGTAGGGGTATGTCACCAGGGTGCAGGAGGCTACCCCCCCCCCCCCCCCCCCTCTGTCCCCTTCTGGCTGCCTCTGCCTCAATTTTATCCCACAACTTAGACATTCACATTACTCACACTCTCATTACACATACATATAGGATCTTGGGGGTGGGCACGATACCCGGAGTCCAAATTACCATCAGGGTGTACACCTCACCCCTGGCGTCGTTGCCCACCTCTCAATTTTAAATACACGTAGACATTGAGGGCTAGCAGGAGGGACTATGCGCTTACCTGCTGCTCTCTGGCAGGTAGCTCCATGCCCTCCTGGGTTTTAATTGCACCTTAGAACACACATGCATCAACACTACAATGAGCGGGTGGAGGGAGGTTTGGAGTCTTCTCTCACCCCCATTCTCTGCGGCCTGCTGGAGCGGGGGGGCTAGGAGGAGTTGGCCGTCCGACTGCGGTCTGGAGTGTGGGGCCTCCCTGCTGCTGCGGAGTCGGGGCGGTCTGCTTCTCCCCACCGCAGGGAAAAGGGTAACACCACCTGGGTCTGGGTGCAGTTCCCCCCTCCAGGGGCAAGGGTACCTAGACCCGGTTTGTAGAGTATGCTTGGAGAGTGTGATCGTGTGTACAGTGTCTCTTTATGTCTGTCTCCACGTTGGTTGAGTGTGGAGTAAGTGCATATGAGAGCATGAGGGTGGGAATGGATGTTTGTGTCTGTGTGTGCCTGTATGTCTGTGTCTATATGTCAGGTTGGGTATCAGACGCCACCTCTCTGGGGACATCTCAGGCCCTCCAAGGTTTGGAGGCCTATCTCCACCCACCACCACTTCCCCTGCCAGTGGCGGACTCCCTCAGGTGTCGGTGCGTTGGTGGTTCTTTGTGTCTGGGGGTGGGCGTCCGGGTACATACCGGCTCACTCCTTGGCGGCCGCTTATCGGGGCCTGGAGCCTGGGGCTCGCTCGGGCCACTTCGGAGGTGGGGTGCCCCCGGCCTCTCGGCCTGGGGCTCGGTCACTCAGGCACAGCTGGCTGCCGGCGGAGCTCACGGGCGCGTCACTGCAACTCCCCCTGGCTTCTGCTCCGCGGCTGCTGAGTGAGCCCTCATCTGGGACTCTCCTCAGCTCTTACTGGGACAGTGGCGCGGCTGCCCCTCTGTTGGTCTTCCTTGGTCTCTTGTGTTCTTGGGGCCTCTGGATGTCTGGAGTTTTGATCTCCTCCATACCTGCTTCATACCCTGGAGGACGGGGCTGTGGCTCCCCACACTCCCTAGCAGATCGTTACATGGAGAAACCTTTGGAATGCAAGCATGCTGATCCACACAGGTATGCACACAGGTGTACACACGGGTATTCACAGACGCGGACTACAGCTTTCTTGGCTGCTGCCTCAAAGCACATTGTGCGCTGTCTATCTTGCGTGCTGCACAATATCGTTTATTATTTAGTATCTACTGATATCTACTGCTAGCTAGTTTATTGTGATGGTGCTGTTTTTTTTATTATGTTGTTCTTTGTTGTTTGCTTTCTCTTCTGTTTTTTTTTCTCCATACAGGTGACCCAGGTGTTTTGTTTTTTTTTGTTGTTTTTTTTTCTTTCTTCCCCCCCCCCTCTCACCGTCTCTTCTCCCCTTTGGTTTTCTTTCTCTCCCTCTCTTTCTTTCATTCTTTCTCCCTGTCCTATCCCCCAGTCATGTCTGTCCCGTTTGTAGCAACTGAAAATAAAATAAATTCATAATTATAATAAAGGTCAATCAAATGGACCAATATGGCAAGGCCATGATGATCCACTTGGTAAAATAAATCCGCTTGGCATCTTTCTTGGCCTTAAGACAACAATTCTGATGGCTAAAGATCCAAACGGGACACAAAAAAAAAAAAAAAAAAAAAAGAGAATCTGAGAACGACACGTATAAACCTGCATATTTCACATTGCATTCTCAAAAGTCCTAGTTTTCCTGGCCTTTAAAAGTGCCATAATTTTGGGGAAAGAAATGCGTCAGTGGACAACCGGTGCCTAGCTCTCAAAGCTGGTGAAAGAGAGTCTGAGTGAGAGAACCTGATCTTTCTTCTTATTAAGAATATGCCAAACATTTAACTTGACTACTTCTGAGGTTTTCGCTATCCCTTTATCTTAGGTTTATTTGGTTTTTCAGCCTAATGATAGCCTGCTTCACTCACATTAGCATCTGTTTGGAACATATATTCAGAGTTTCTCCCATCGTCTGTGGAACCAGCCCCCAGTTTGGGAGACAAACGCCCTCTCTACTTTTTGGATTAGGCTTAAAACTTTACTTTTTGATAAAACATATTGTTAGGGCTGGAAAAGATGACCCTCAATCTTCCTTTAGATACATATGTAATAGGCCTAAGCTGCTGGGGGCTTCCCATAATGCACTGAGTGTTTCTTCCTTACTCACCTGTTCATGGAGGGGCAGCTGGGGGTCGTGGTAAATGGCTGCCCTTTCCTCGGCCTGGTTCCGGTTTCTTCTGTTAAAAGGTAGTTTTTCCTTCCCACTATTGCCAAGTGCTCTCTCAAAGGGGGTAGTTTGATTTTGGGGGGGGGGTTCTCTATTATTGTAGGGTCTTTACCTTACAATATAAAGCTCCTTGAGGTGACTATTATTGCAATTTTGGTGCTATATAAATAAAACTGAATTGAACTAATCTGAACTGAACACTTTGATTCAATTTCAGATTTTTCGTATGTCTAATTTGAAAAAGGATAGCAAGAAAATTGCTTTTCAGTCAACTAATTATTTTTGAACCTCTGAAAACAGCTATAAAAAAAAACGTCAGCAAAACATAATTCCAAATCCTATTCTTTGATTATACACCCTTGTATTGCAGTATAAAGTCTGCACTTCAGTCACATTTGAATTGTTTTGGACCTAACTGTATGTGCAAAAATACAAGTGTGAACAACAGTAAATGAGAAGCTGAGGATAAAACATTGCTCAGGGTAGGGCAGTGTATTGCTTGGCCCCCATTAGTCATATATTAATTAGCTCAATATAAATGTCTCCTGTAAGCCTTAAACTATATGTTGTTTGCTGTTGTATTAAACGTATTATCCCACATTTTCCTTTCTCTCTCCTCCTCAGCTTGTAACAATTACTCACATGTAGCCTCCATCCTGAACGATTACATCCTGTGGGTTTGGCACTTTGATCCTTACATATTGATGTGCTTGCCCAGGTGTTTGCATTGCTCACTGAGGATATAGGGATGACAAAGGGTTCTCAGCCTGACTCAGTCCGTGGAGAATATGTTTCTTTTTTTGATGTTGGATAAAAGGCCTCGATTGCACCACCAAAGAGTTTTATAATGCAGGCAGCATGCAGGAGGTTACGGTTTTATTATGGAGTCCCTTTTGAAATGAAACACTTGGTCTTTTCATGAACCAGAACTCTGACTTGGATTAAGGCAAAAGGACAGAAACCACACAAAGGTTCTTAAAAATGAGGTCCCACTAGAGGATAATGAGGTTATGTGCCTAGATTTGGACCAGAGGCGTGGGCCCACCCTTCAGCCCTCTGAAATGTTTCCTCTGACAGTTTGCTGCTTTGACACACTGTGGATGGGTCACAAATCCTATGTTTTCTTGGGGGAACTTTCTGCACGACAAAGTCAGTAAAATATGCAGGGGATTAAAAACACATACAGTCTGCAAACACAGCGTTGCCCTTGCCAAAGAAGTATAAACACATGCCTCACTCCATGACACAACCACCCACCCTTCTCTCTTCGGCTCTTCTTACCATCAGCAGATTTTTCCAGAAGAATGTTAAAACGCTGGAGTCGTGTCCTGGCAGCGCGACCGTGCTTGTTGATCACAGCCCTTTTGTTTACTGCCCAGGAATCCAAATGTGTCATTACAAGACGAGGCTCTGCTCCTCGCAGAAACCCTATCCACTGTCAGACTGTTCTCCCTCACCGCCTCTGTTAAATAAGTGTTTGGTGAAAGACGGAGGGCGTAATGAAGGAATCTCAGCTTGTGTTTCTTCAGATGAGGACTTATAAACATTTCACCATCAACGAATTACTTATGAGCGGGTTTACAGGAGCTCTTGTGTTCTTCTCCTCTCGTTTTATTTGCAACAAATCAATCCTCACAATCTGTAAATGACAAGGAGGAAACTTTAATGCTTAAAGTTCCAGTCAAGGCACAGCAAACATGCTACAAAACAACAGCAGTGTGGTAAATCTTGATTGACTGGTGTGAAGCTGACTTTTTTGGTGTTAGCAATCATATCAAAGTTCTAGACACCATGTTAGTCATGGATCTCATGAAGTTGTGTTTGCCTAATTCAACTCTGTAAGCAGCACTTACGTAGTGTCCCCATTATCACAGAGAATTAAATATTTAGATACGATGGGATTGAACTAAATGAACTTTTTCCGCATTCTGCATTTGCATTCATGCAAACATGATGGAAGCACAGTCTGAACTCTCTCAGGCAGCTTTCATGTCATTTCTTTAAGGAGTCTTCAGGAATAGTTCTCGAGGCTTCTTGAAGGACATTCAAAGCTCTTCTCTGGATGTTTCTGCCTGTTGTTATCTGCCTGTTCATCAGAAATGTTCTCAGTGGAAGGGTATCTGTCAAGGAGGCCATTCTTAAGGAAGGGAAACAGGGACAAAAGTCTAAGGTATGCCACACTGCACAACCTCAAGTGAAAATTTGAGGCAATGGGCCTTAAGAGGTGATAACTATATATGAAATCTTTAGTTCAAATAGTCTTTAATATGTAAAGAGGAGGTCAGGAGAGAGATCAGAGATCTGTAAAAGTTGGTAAAAGTCAAATTAAGTTTCTACTTTTTAATGTTTAAGTTTATATTATGTGTTTCTGCTAAACTTCAAATAGACCTGAAGGTTTCATTTCAAGGGTTAACAATTGACATGATTGCATTTTACATTTGTCTAGGCATAACTAACCAACAGGCTCGAAATAAAACAGGTTTTAAGCACTTAATAAAACTGCTGATTGAGACACGAATGCCATGCAGGATTTTCTGCCAAATCTTTGGCTGATTTGGAGACTGTCTTTCAGCACTAATGCTGATACCTAAGAGCAAGTGTGAAAAACCATTTGTCTCTGCTTTGTCAAACCTGTCATTACATTTGTATGTGCTTGCAGGCATGAAGGTGTGCATGTCTTTTTCTAAGGAGCAACTCCTGAAATTCACCTGTGGGCACCGTGGTTTTCTGTTTTTGTCTCACTCTGGCTGACAGAAGGAGACTACACCATCAGATAAGCGTGACAGCATGTCAGAGTGTAGTAAACGCTCAGAGCAAAGATGCCTGGAATGCATTTCCTCCTGTCAGAAGGGAAAAGGGTGTGGGTGTAATTACACCACAAATGACCGTATCTCTTTTTAATAATACAGGAATTACAGCTGACAGATTAGCGCAGACACGTGTGTTTTGCGGGGGGATTTCTTTTTTTTTTTCAGTCGTTCTTTAATTTGTCTCTTTTTCCGCTCCGCCCCGCCCAGAAGAGAGGTTTCTATCACAACTTCACACACTTCCAAGGTAGCTGGAGGAGAGGAAGGCAAAAGAGTTCGAGACACAACATTTGTACATAGAACAAAGAGTGTGGTCCGCACTGAAAACAGAAAGTTTATCAGTTCAACTTCGTAGTTTCAGGCCTCAGAATCTGGTTTGGCTGCTTTCACTGTGCTCTTGGACAGTTCGCCACTGCTTTGTTTAGGACATTGATTTGAAATTGCCTCTACAATACATACTTCAGTTTTATTGTCATTGTATGATGCAAACTATTTAAAACCACACAATTATTGCTACAGCGTCCCCCTCTTTGCCTCCTCTCTGCCTTTTATTGACCAACCCAGTTTCTTTGCATATTTTTCCTCATGTCTGGCTCTGTGATCACAGCGCTGTGCCAAGTAGGTTTCGGCATCGTTGTCAGTCCGCCCTCATTCCAGCTCGGTGACCCTAAACAAGGAGTGACAGGGACAAATAAAAATGAGGTGACGCTGATTTCAGAGACTGGAGTTGAACCAAAAAGCTTAAACACTTAGAATCATTGACTTATTCATATTTTCCTGCATTACAAGGGACTTGCAATAGTGAGGAATTCGCTCATTTTAGAATACAGTACCTCATGTATGAACATAAGGCAAGTATGCATCTGCCTTGGCCTTAAAAAACAAGTGAAAAATCGAATTTACTGCCATCAGCACACAGTGAGCGGGTAAAATAACAGCTGTTTAATACGCCAGTCCATTACAGCCACAAATTATGGTTTCAAGTATCACAGTATAAGCAGATTAGTGCAATTCTGTGTTGCTGCAGCCATTTTGCAATAAACTGTCATCATGTGAAAAAAAAGTTTGGGAAATACCGCTGACAGGAACAAGTGTCTGTGTTGCACAGAAGTCTAACCTCTGGTTCAGAGTCTGGGAATGTCCTGAATAATTTAGTGTTGACACCAAATAATGAGACAGTCCCAGATACCAACCCTGAGCGGAGGTCACAGGATATGGTCCTGCAGGAATAAGGTAACGTGTGATGAGCGGCACATGGAAAAAGACGCAGGGAAGGAAGTGTCGTGGTCCTGAGTCTGCCGACTCCGTGTTTTGTGTCTCTTTATGCTTTTGTTTATTCTGAGTATGTATTCTGTTGTGATTTGCCATTTGTTAGGTTTCTGTTCTGTGCCTGCCCTGGTCCTACTTCTGTGTTCTGTCTGTCTATGGTGTCACACTGTCTGTTTGTGAATCTGTCTGTTTAGTTCAGTGTCTTGTCTGGTTCTCTGTGTCTGAGTTTCCTGTTTTATTCTGAAGGTCCCCGTCTCATGTGAGTGTGTTCAGGTTACGTTTCCCCTAACCCGTCAGCTCTGACTTCTCCCAGGTGTGTTGCCCTCCTGTCTCTCATCCCCTGATTACTGCTGTGTGTATTTAAACCCTGTGTGTTCTCCTGCTTGTTGCCGGTTCGTCTGTGTTCCATGGTGTTTTGTTCCTCTCTGTGCGGCTCGCTGCCCTGCACCTCGTTTCGTGTGTTCTCAGGTTTGTTATTTAGTTTTCCCAGTTTAGGTTTCTTTAGTTACTTGTCATCCCTCACTGCCTGTTTGCCATTACACCACCTTGTAAATAAATGTCACTCGAATCATCAGTCATCGCCTGCATTTTGGGTCCTCCTTTCCTCCAACACCACACGGCTCGCCTCGGCAGCCGTGACAGGAAGAGTGTCTGACAGTGTTACTAGCATATATAATACTTTATTTACCTTATATAGCAATAAGGAGGTCAAATACAGTGATAACGAGGTAAAATGAGGTCAGGTTATAAGGGTGCACAGTTCAGTTAAGTCCATAATATCACATGTTTTGCTATCTCATGTGTGTGTTATGGTTCCAATGTCCACTGGAAACATTTCAGGCCATTTCCAAGCAGCCTGCCCTACATACATAATGTTGTTGATTGTTTTTCTGATTTTAGGGATTTTCATGCCATTTGGTCACTTTAGTGTCTGAAGTGGTTTGGTTTAAGGCCAAATAGCAGCCACGTAGTCTTCCTGTTTGTTGTATGTGCTAGTACATGTTCAGTTGATAACAGGCTAAGTTAAGATGCTGACCTTTGCAAATGCTTCAAGTTTTTACTTATGTAAACATTTAGCTCAACGCCCTAGCCGCTAGCAGAGCTGGACACTTTAACACCAATTCACAGGAACACCTTGACATCAATTAAACCCTCCTATTATATAAGGGGGAAAGTGCATAGTTTATTTATTTCTGATTTCAGACAAAGTTATTTATATTATATACATGGTATATAATATAAATAACAATGGCTACATTGTATATTGCAGACTTTCCCAAATTGTGGGGCCCAGAGCCATTGCAGGGGGGGCGTGGTTTGAAAAGGAAAAAACAAAACAAAAAAAACAACGCTTGGACACTGCTAGCACGGGGCTCCCACACAAACGCAAATCAGGAGATGAAGCATCGCTGAATATGTTTCCAAACCAACTTCATTCTAAGCCAAAGACTAGAAAATATGGTGAAGCGAACATTTTTCTTGTAAAACAAAGTGGGGCCTAGCAAAAAAAGTTTGGGAACTACTGGTATATTGTATATACCTCACCTTATTTAATCCTTTTTCACATTCTGAGTCGAAAATGTGGCTGGATATTGGCTGAAGAGATCAAAACTGGCTTTTCAAGCAGTTTTTTGTGTAAAACCAGTTACCTGGAAGAGTGGGTCCCATTAGCTTACTTAATAATCATCACAAAGTGTGAATACCTCTATGAAAAAACAGTTTTTTACACTTTACGCTCTACAGGCTTCAGTTAGCGTGTTAAATGTTAAAGTTCTTGAAAGCACTATTAGAAAAAGGCTGAACAACTATAGTTTGTGTAGAAGGTTTGAGAGGAGAAAGCCTCTTCTCTTTAAAAAGAACATGGCTGCATGACTTGAGTTTACAAAGTTGCACCTGAACAAACCACAAGAATTCTTGAACAATGTCCTTTGGACAGACCAGAACAAAGTGGAGATGTTTTTTCATAATGCACAGCACCATTTTTAGCAAAAAACTAACAAATGCTATTGCCGCAAACAACACATTCCAGCTGCTACGCATGGTGGTGGAGGGGTGATGATTTGGGCTTGTTTTACAGCCGCAGGACCCTGGGCATCTTGCAGGCACTAAGTGGACCATGAACACGTTTCCTAAAGTGAAATGCAAGGCCATCTGTCTAACCGCTAAAGCTTGGACAAGCACAGCAACAGATCTACAACAGTATGACTGGAACAAAAGGGAACAAAATGTCGCAATGGTCCAGTCAAAGTCGAAGTTTCAATCTGGTTGAAATGTTGTGGTAGGACCTTAAAAGAGCTGCGCATATAAAAATGTCCACAACCCTCAATTAAATGATGCAATGTTGTAGAGAAGATTGGGCCAAAATTCCTCCGCAGTTATGTGAGAGACTGATAAAGTCATACAGGAAACAACTGCCTCATGTTTTTTGTTGTTATGTGGTTCTACAAGCTTTTGAATCATAGCATGATTTGAAGAAGCAATAGAATGGAATAGAAGCAATAGGCAGAAGCCGAGAAGGAAGGAGAGAGAAAGATCACAATGGGGAGCTTTTATTAGACTCTGTTGGGCTTGTTTTGATGGGGCTAGTAAAAAGACAGACTGTCCATCAATCAGCATTTTTGTCCTTCTTGCTCTTTTAGAAAATCACAGAAGTGAAACAGAAGCCTTATCGTGGTTTTATAACCACATATGACATGTGTGCACATGTGCATAACGTTTCCACATTCCAGAGAAAGGCTTGTCAGGCAGGCAAGGCTTGATGACAGAGTGTTCTTCCAACAAAGCCACCAATTAAGAATCACAACTTTAACTGCTCGACACATAAAAATGGATATCAGCGGTGTTATACAACGACCGATCCATGATTGAGTTACACATGAAGCCGGAGACACACAGTTGTGTAACACATCTGTGTTTACAGAAGCACAGACATCCTGTGAGCACTGAGATTAGCAGGCTGTAGGAGGGAGATGAACATGCCACAACAGTCTGGGATGACGTGCTAATAAACGACAGGTGCAACCATCCAATCTAATGCGGAAGTCCTCACAGAGAGAGTTTGAATTGTTGTTTGTCGCCTCTGCCTGGCTTCCTTTGTGTATCATTTCTGTTTTCACTTTTAACATATTATTCGCTGCAGCAAGACTTCTGACCAAAACATCTAAGTATTCACATGTGACACCGTTGCTAATACAGCTGCACTGGCTCCCCATTGAATTCAGTCCTTTCAAGATTCTCGTACTGACTTCTAGAGCTCTTCATGGACAAGCACCTGCCTACATCATTGAACTTCTTGTCCCCAGCAGTCTCTTAGAATCAGAATCAGAATCGTGTTTATTGGCCAAGTATATGTGCAGACACATACAGGGAATTTGGTTCCGGTAGATGGTGGCTCTCAAGCACAGCAATGTAAATCACACACACACGTGTCTATATATACACATTACACATACATACACAAAGCTGTGTAAACCAACTATAAATAACGAATCTAAACTTATATACATAAAATACAGAAATGAATGAGGTGGAATGAATACTACAAAATGTACATAAGGTGTAGTTGCAGTCTGGCAGTGGGAGCAGTGTGACAGGTCAACTGTTAAGAAGGGAGATGGCGAGGGGAAAGAAACTGTTCCTGTGTCAGGTGGTCCTGGTCTGCAGGCTTCTGTACCGTCTGCCAGAGGGCAGCAGATCAAAAAGTCTGTGTCCAGGGTGTGAGGGGTCTGTGATGATTTTCCCTGCCCGTTTCCTGGTTCTTGAGAGGTACAGATCCTGGATGGAGGGCAGGGGGGTGCCGATGATCCTTTCTGCTGCCCGTACAGTCCGCTGCAGTCTGCTCCTGTCTTGTTTAGTGGCTGCTCCATACCAGACTGTGATGGAGGAGCACAGGACAGACTCATGTAATCATGTAATCAGGGTCTACTTGTCATTCATCATACAAGGCTGAGAACTAAGGGAGACAGAGCTTTTGCCACTGTGGCTCCCAGACTGTGGAACTCTCTCCCACTGAGCTTAAGATCTCTGGACTCAGTAGCTTCTTTTTAAAAAACAACTAAAAACACATCTTTTTAGAATTATGTGATCTTTTATCTAGAAAGGTGTATTATAAATAAAGTTTTACTTATTTACTATTTCTTTCAGTTCTTTGGAACAGTATTTTGTCCTAGCTACTGTTGACGTACTATTTGAATTAGTCATGACATATTTGTTTTGAGGTCCCTAAAATGACAGGTTTCCTCTGTGCATGCCAGACAACAGCACATTAACATGATGTACAGGTTTGGAGACATGCCGGGCTTCACTTGGCCAACTGACCTAGAACACAGGCTAAAGATATGAGGTGAAATGAGTGGAATAAATATAAATTTTTTTTGTGGAATGAAGAATTTCTATATACTTAACTTTGACATTTGTTTTATTAAAATTGATTCGGGATACATTCAATGATTGTGCAGTTTTTTTTGCAGATTCGTGGGGTAAGATTTGAACCCGGGCCGGCCGCCCACTCATCCCAGTGAGCTAATCCGGTGCTACGCTTTTGCAGTTTTAATTATAATGTGTGACATGCAACAAACCGTCGATCAGATGAACTGTGCTGTGAACTAACAGTACCTTCGGCTTTACCTTCTGGATCCGCATGTTTACACCAGGTGACCTTCCTGACGTAAAGCTGCCATTCCTCAGGGCTTGGGCCTGGCACTAGCTCATGATCCCTGAGACCTCACAGTTTCAGACTGGGGGATCTGTCACGTGTAGGGTAAATGTGTTAACCACTATAAACTGTAGTGTGAAGGAGTTAGTGTTTATTTTATGAGGAGTGTGACAAGCCACGCGGGCTGGTTCTACTTCTGCTTTTTCCCAATCTTTGTTTAATCAGCCACTTACTCACCTCAGTATATTTACTCGTGTCGTTTCCCCCTGTAGTCCCCAGATTGTCTATTTATCACTGACTTGTTGAGTAGTCCGGTAATTCCATGTGGTCATTAGGATTCTTCACCTCTGACTATTTCCTGTTCATGACCTCTATGTTTGCCTGAGCATTCTGGTGTTTTTGAGGTTTTGTATGTTTTCTTGTATTTCTGACTCATCCCTGCCTGTTCTAGTTGCCTCACCTGGCATAAGAACATCTTTCATTCATCTCTAGTTGGCTTCTAAATCCAAAATACACAAAACTAAAAAAATTTTTTTTTTTCACACTGTAGTCTGTTATTTGAGTCTTTGCTATGGGCCTGGTCATAACCAACATTTTACTCCTTTACATATCATGATCTGATCTCAACCAGTTTACACCACAAAACACACCACAACAACAGCAAATGAGAGACACAAACATATACCATGCATCACCTCTTCCTCATAACAGCTCTTAGCTGTGGCTGCTGGCAGGACTGTTTTTATTGTAGGTGGGGAGGAAACAATGCAACGTTTTGACAGTAAGTTAATATTGTCTCAGAGATAGTGAGCGAAGAGCTGAAAAAAGTGACTAGTCACAGAGACAAGTCGTTTGACTGCAACATTAAACAAGAGCAGCCTTTGACTCCAGTTCTCTGCCGAGGCTGAAACTTTTACAGAAATTTACTTATAAATATGAAAGTTAGAAATTATAAACTACATATTCAATTCAATTTTATTTATATAGCGCCAAATCACGACAAAGGTCGCCTCAAGGCGCTTCATAGATACAGAGGAAAAACCCAACAATCATATGACCCCCTATGAGCAAGCACTTCGGCGACAGTGACATAAAAACAATACTTTGTAAAAACCTAGACTGGATACAGACAAGATATACTGTAGATATCTATTAGAGATCATATGGTGTCCAACTTTGCCTAGTGACAATTCACAGGGGCCCCTCTAATCAGCATTTGTCAGTAACAGGTTATATGCAACTGTTGCTACATAGTGTAGTGGTTAACACATTCAGTTGGCAAGTGAAAGGTCTTTAATGTAATTCCAGCTGGATACAAATCCCCTGTGGTTTTGCACCAGGAAGGACATCGAGGTAAAACTCTGCCAAATCAAACATGTTGACGTACAAGTTGTGGTGACTCCTTATGACAAGGAAGCAGTCACAATACTTTTTTTCTACCTTATATGTAATCTGAGAACAACAGTAGGTGAAACTTTACCTTGTATATATCTGAAACCACCTTTATTTCAGGAACAATGCTCAACATCAAGACAGCTGTAGTCCCCAACTACTAACGAGGTGAGATTATCTGACTCCTGGCCACGTGCCCTCGACTTGGCCACATGTCAGCCAGCAGAGTGGGATATTAATTAAAGCTGAATTTCAAAGGAAAGGAAAGAAATAATATGATGCTCGTGGACATCACATGATTCAAGTGTTTCTCCTCCATTGTTAAGGCTTGACTAGTAGCTTTTAGCTATTTAGCGTTATATTTATTAGTATTTCCGCTCATCACTGTATTGCTTTTCGATATCCTCTTTCTCTTTTCAGTTTTCTTTTTGTCAGAAGTCTGAAGGAAAAAAATCATCTTACACAGAATCAATGAGAGAGAATGGAGTTGAAGCTAGTTTCAGGGAGTTTTTTAAGTAACAGCAGTAAAGCTGCCTCCTTTAGTTAGTCCCTTGTCTCTCAGTCCGGCAGTTAGGTCCTATTTTGCATCCCACACAGCAGGCAATTCATCACCTCTTCCTCATAACAATACAGTTTCATCAGTGATTTCATTTTGTCTCATAGCTAGTGAGTGACAAGCTGAAAAAGTGTCTAGTCATGGTGACAAGTCGTTTGAGAAAAGATGAAAAGCAATGGCATGCAAAATAAGAAAGAATACTCTGTAACATTAAACCAGAGCTGTTTGCGATTGCTTTCCTCTGCCAAGCCTGAAACTTCCCTCTACAATATGCATTACTTGGACCTGTAGTTAGAACCTGGTCTAATGTCCATTCCTTGTGTTTCTTGGCCCAAACAAATACAAAAACAAAACAAACTCGTTGCTTTTCCTTAGTAGTTTTTTCTTAGCAGCTGTTTGACCATAGAGGCCTGATTCACACAGTGTCCTTTGAACAGTCGGTGTAGAGAAGCGTCTGGGCTCTGGGCTCTGGGCTCTAATCTGAGGTGCTGCTAACTTGCGAGTTCTGAGGCTGCTGACTCAGATGAATTTATCCTCAGCAGCAGAGGTGACTCTTGGTCTTCCTTTCCCTGAGAGTCCTCATGTCATCCAATTTCCACGTAGCAACTGCACTTGGGGACACATTCAGAGTTTCAGCTATTTTCTGAACTGACTGAGCTTCAGTTCTTAAAATATTGATGGTCTGTCGTTTCTCTTTACTTAGCTGATTGGTTCTTGCCATAATATGATTTCTAACAGCTGTCAAATAGAGCTGTCAGCTGTGTACCAACCTGACCAGTGTTGGGCAAGTAATCAGTTATAGTTATTTCTTCAAGTAACTGAGTTACAATATTATAAAAGTAACAATTACCATGAAAAGCAACTATTGTGTTACTTTAAAAATGTTTAAAGAACTTGGATCTCCTCTTAATGGAACTTGCTAAAATACTAAATTATAAATTACTAAACATACTTGAACATACTAAAATATATATTCAACTGTTTGTTATAAAACTGAATATATAACTGAAGTAAATAGCCACAGAAGGAACTAACAGGAAACTATTAACTATTCAAATGTTGCTTTGTGATAATGTGAAATAAAACACCAATCAGGTCAATTTTAATAATTGTAGATAGAATAAATTTTCTATTTGTAATAAATAATACAATAAAACATGTTGTTTTAGAACATTCGATATTATTGCACATCAACAGGATGCAACTGGCTATCAATGATTGTTAAATTAAATTATGCTTTTAAGCAATGTAAACTGTCACAGCTTCAGACATCAGTGGCTGAACAAGGATTTTCTTCCACACAAAAGTAAAATAGCTGAAGTGATTTCAATGTAATACTGAGAAAGTACGTGCACTGTATAACATAACCAAGGTATAAAAATGTAAACAGGTAATACAAATGTAAACTCCATGGCTGTCGTTTGCCATTGGCAGTCCATCACAAGTCACACAAGTGTTGTTCTCACAGTAGATGTCTGTTAAAGTGACCTGTTTTAATGTCCTCTGTTTTTTTTAATATAAAGAATTCTTATTTGTCACATCCCCCAACCCTTTACAGCTATTCATCCAAGCCATTAAACCAGTGGTTATATCTCAAAACAATGAGCTTCTCAAACTTCTCATCAGAGAGCCTGTTCCACTTTGGAGAGAAGACAAGCTTCCCAAGGCTAAACAGTCTCTCTGCCGAGGCACTGGGAAGCGTGGCTGCACTGTATCTTAGTGAAATTTTCTTTATCAGTGCATATCTATTCAGAGAGTCCTTTCCATGTGATGCTGATTTGAAATAATATTATCTTTTACCAGTAGCAGAAGTGTCAGTCATCTCATCTTCACAAGAAAAAAAGTCATCCTCTGTGGCTGAGACTGTGCTAAGTTGGCGTGTTGAAACACCCTATAGGTGGTTGACAATGACCAAACTCTCTTGGGATTTCCAGATACAGATGGACAAACTGGTGATAGCTAGATATAGTGGTGGTGGACAAGCAGAGGAAGATGACCGTAATGATAAATGTAGCTATACCGAGTGACAGCAACATCTGGAAATGCTGACATGAGAAGAAATACCAAGGGATGAAGGACGAGCTAGAGAAGAGATGGGAAGATGTGGAAACTGAAAGCAACAGTGGTAACAGCTCTCACGGCAGTAACGTCCAAACTGGGAGAGTGGCTCCAGCAGATTCCAGGATCTTTGTCCAGGAGACCGCAGTCCTAGGACCCTAACCCTATAGAGAAAAAGTTAAGCCACTTTACCTCAAGGTTTTAAAATACAGACCAATCTGAATTAAGCAAGTTTTTTTAATTTTGCTCGTTTGTGGTAGGAATAATGTTCTTTTCATTTAAAAATTTCACTGCTGAGAAATAACACTGAACAGGTACACTTATTCATCCTTAATTTGAAAAGTTAGCTAAAAATCATAAAATCATCAAACAGAAAGCTAACTAACTCCTGGAGTCTCATTTTAATGTAAACCTGTCAAATTATCACCAAATATCTGATTCATCTCATAGTACGTAACTCTGATGATCCAAAAGCCTAAACGTGGCATGAAGGATTTAAAGGAGGTTGAACATGACAAACAGAAGGAATTATGGCCAAAATGTCATCACGCAACCCTGTATTATAAAAGTTAATGGCATTACTTAGCAATACAAAGACCCTTCCACTGACTGAAGAATGAACACGTGTAGTTTCAAAAGGAATTAATGGAAATAAATGTACTTGCTGACATATAGTTATACCTTCACACAGGAAAAGCTCATGAAAATCTCTAAAAGGCTTAGAAAGTAATGCCGCACCCAAATCCACTGCAGCAAGTCCACACAAGACACAGATGTATAGGTCACATATACAGATCAACTCAAAATCATAACTCACAAAGCATACAGCAGTCTCATTTATTAATATAAATCTATCAAATCACTTAGGATTTCAAGGAAGTGAGAATGTGTCAAACAGAAGGAATTATGGCCATTTTTAGCTACAAAATGCCACGTGAAAAATATCGTTAGAGAAACCCATTTTATAAAAAAAAACATGCGTTACTTAGGAATACAAAAGCCTCTTCAATTGAAATTGCACAATGAACATCATTGTGCAATTTCAAAAGGCTTAAATGGTATTAACCCTCTCAAGGCAGGCTTGCAGATTTGCAACAAGTAAAAATTAACAACCTGATTACCCCACATACATATTTTATGAGTTTTTTTTTTTACTCAGAAGTACCACTGCAGGTAGTATGGAAGCCCGTTTCCGCCACTAAAAAAAAAAAAAAAGGATCCATAACTCAAAATTTCGAGTTATTTTCTCGAAATTTCGAGTTATTTTCTCGAAATTTCGAGTTATTATCTCGAAATTTCGAGTTATTTTCTCGAAATTTCGACATATGAACTCAAAATTTTGAGAAAAGCAACTCGAAATTTCGAGTTAGCGCTGCCAATCAGTAATCTACGTGAATGACGTCATTTCCATGTTACCCGGAAGCTGAAGCCCTCAGCTACAAATGCTACAGCTAAGCTACCGGTATTACATCCAGTCGTGAATGCACAGATTGCTGAGTGTTTTCAGCCTGGCTTCACAAATGATGAAATCCCCGTGTTATTAGCTGAATCACATGGTGTTCCTATCAGCAAACATACTTTAATTTGTTGGGATCCGTTTTTGAGTGCGCGGTCCTGCGCCATATGCTTCCGGGTAACAAGAAAGCGACCTCATTCACGTATATTTTTGATTGGCAGAGCTAACTCGAAATTTTGAGAAAAGTAACTCGAAATTTCGAGTTATATTTCTCGAAATTTCGAGTTATTATCTCGAAATTTCGAGAAAATAACTCGAAATTTCGAGTTATGGATACTAGATTTTTTTTTTTTTTTTAGTGGCGGAAACGGGCTTCCATAAGGTAGTCTTTTGTGCATTAGCAACAAAAACTTAATTTGAGCCTGAGAGGGTTAAACATGCTTTCTGATATATCGTCTCCCCTTTGCACATGAAAAACTCACGAAAATCTTAAAGCCTGAAAAAACAGTGGCACACTGTTTTTCCAGAACATCGAATCCAACACATACAAGACGAAGATCTATACGTCACATATACGCACCAGCGAAAAATCTTAAGGTCACAAAAAATACAGCTAACTAGCCGGTGCAGTCTCATATTTTACTATAAATCTATCAAATCATAATCACATAGCTCAAATTAAGTAGCAATCTAAAGGTCCAAAAGCGTAAATTTGCATTTAAGATTTCAAGGACGTGGAAATACCGTGCAGTGAAAGTTAACTACAAAATGCTACAGGCAAAATGTCGTTACGCAACCCTGTTTGAAAATATAAATGATGTTCCTTAGCAATACAAAAGACCGTTTCACTGACTGAAGAAAGAGCGTCAATGCCTAGTTTCAAAGGGATTCATTACATTTAATTGCTGACATATTGCCACACCTTGACACATAAGAAGCTGATGAAAACCTCTAAGTCTTAGAAAACAGTGGCACACCCTAAAACCACTACATCAATTCCCATACATACATGACGCAGACGCATATGCAGATTATTTGTTCCAAGCCTTCTTCCCCCACAGTGACTGCTTCTCATCTGCTGCTCCACCTCCTGCACCTACACCTGTGATGTCCTCAGCATCCTCAGTGTACCGGAGGACAGGATGAGAGTTTAACTGTGAACTGGGAGCCTGCAAAACTCATATGGTGTTTCTACGTTTTGTGGCTCTTTATTCAGATTAATTGCTCAGGACAACGACAAACAGCAGAGGTCTAGTGCACCTGAATGATAGAAGCTCCGCCCACTTGATCCTGGAGTATATTTTGTCGCCCTCAGGCTGCTTTTTACAGTTCAGCACCTGACAAGACTACAGAGAGACGCGTGTCAAGTTACAACCGGTAGGTACAAGACATTTATTCTTGTGTGCAGGTGTATCTGTGTGTGTGTGACTACATAGTTTCACTTGGAATAAATGATACTCTGATTTTGAAGCATTTTAAATATTGTGTTAGTTTTAGTCATGTTTTAAGGCACATCTCTAGATCTTTGCATATCATATTAAAAAAAATTAGATGCAGAATAATTTAAAATGATGTTTAACGTGTGTTGAAAATTTGTTTGATTTAATCTCAGGTGAAGCAAGGATATTAAACCCAATATTTCCATTTCCTTGTGATATGTAAAAGAAACAGTGCAGCCTTATGAAAAGGAAAAAAGCTGAGTCATTCTCAGCACAAAGGCATGCTTTGCATGCCCCGTCTCTGTCTTATAACTTTGGATCACATGTCCTGATGTGGCTTTATACTAAAAGTGTTCATGAAAAAGTCTTTCATGGAGTGGCCACATGTAAAGCAGGTTGGTTTACACACATGCTTCCAGCACTCGGATTTTTCATGCTTCTTTTGTTGACGGCTTCCGTCTGCTGCTCAACCACAATCCCCACGCCCACATGACACAGCAAAATATCCAATTATAAGGTGTCAGATTCCCAGCAACAGTAATGTGATGGAATTATACAAAATCATCACCTGAAGTTTGACGCAGATACAAAGAAACATCTTTGAAAAGAGGTTTGAGGGATTTTGATGCTATGCTAGTTAGCATGTTGTTTTTAACTCTGTGCTTTAACAAAGTTAAGCAGCTTAGCCATGCAAAGGGGTTTTAACACCTATAACTGATCTGTCTAACATCCATGTCACTGAGGTCTCACACTTCAGCATGTTAATGTTAAAAATTAACCCTCACCACCAGCCTCCCTCCCATAAAAAAGAAAGAAATAACTGTTTCCACAATATTCAGCTTATTTGTATCTATCTAGGAGTCGGTTAACAACAGCAACAACATGCTATTGTTTTTCTGTTCAAACACTGCCATAAATGGCATGGCCACCCGCGTGGTCTATACAGTAAGTCTTTTATTCATCTCTGTGTGCTACTATAGACTGATGTCATTTGCGTTAAAGTGTGTATGTTATTTGCAGCCCCTATTTAGCTGGATGGATTTTATAAAGCCTGCCAAAGATGACCACAAGCCTTTCTTGTGATCCTACCACAGTGCTGAGGCAGCTACTTGGATTTGGCACATGTGGTTTTCTGTCATCACCATGTGGAACTTTGGCTTGCATTAAGTCCTTTTGATGTGTTGTTGGCAAGAAAATTAAAAAGAATAACTGAAACCAGTAATGCGGGTTGAGTCCAACCCACCCACCCACCCTGAACTGTATCAAACAATGGCCAAGATCCCCGTGGTTCAACTGGATGTCAATGACAGGAGGACAACACTGATGCTGTTACGTGTTTACGAACCTTGGCTCTGTTAAGAGTGACTTCTGTAACTAAAGGGAGGCTGTTATGCGTTGTTCTTAATCATGTCCCATCACAGAAATGTGGAAAATTTCAAACACGTCTAATATTGTGTAATATAGGTAGCTTTTCATTAGCATGTTAGTTTTTCATTTTGTCAATCGCGCCAATGAAGTGTGCTTGCCCAGTGTTTGCAACCATATGCTTTATTACAAGTAGTTGTAACAACCAACTGGTCACAAAGAGGCTGGTCATGCAACACCCTCCCAACCTCTGTGCAAACACTTTCTATTGTACGGTCCACATAGGAGGCAATCTGTCACCAAACAAAGCAACTCGACCTGAACGCACTCCCAGCCAGACATTGTCATATAATTGCCATCTTATTTATAAACCCAGACAGATTTCTAACACAGTGCAATTAGTCTGAGTCAGTCTGCACTGATAAGCACAACTCACCCGTCTTGGCTATAGGGCACTCAACTCAACTGCCTGCCAGCTGGTTGCATTCGGACTTTAATCTTATATAAAAGAATATTTTACAGCTAAATTGTCCTGCATCAACTACATCACTATTTGTGGGGAAATTCTGGATTTCTGTTTCGAACTTTAGATATAACTACTTTCATCCAGATTTCTGAAATCTGTAAGTAGTTAATGTGAATTACTGTTTATGCAGATGGTAGCAAAATTGCAATTTTTGCTGATTTATCACAGTTAATTGCAATATTATCACAAACAGATTGCAACCATCAACTTGAACCCTTTCAATTTCACACCAGTAGCAGACTGGCTCTACCTTATTGCCATTTTCCTTGCCATCTTTGAAAGAACCACTTGAAAGACAACGAGAATACAAGTTCATTGCATTCAGTGTCAGTAATTTTGGTCGTGCTGTGACCTCCGACCACTGTTTTCCTGACTATAGCATTAGGTTGTTGCGCCACATTCCCTCATGTGGCACTAAAGGCAACTATAGCTGCAACTATGATTTTAACCATCTCACGTCAGATCAACAACTTGCTCTAACAAACAAAATCAGCGTGGCAATTGTCCCAAATGTTTCTGTCCAAACGCCTCCTCGCTCTGCCCTGTTTTCCTGTACTCTGGTTGGTCAGAGACTTAAAGGGCCTCTTCACAAACTTCCCAGTGCAGCAGTGTGGCACTCCAAACCCCTTGACCAAGGTGCTTAACCTCAATTAAGTCTCTTTGCGTCCAGGCGTATGAAACGGTCGTCGATGGAATTCAAACCCCTCGCCAAGTCAGCAAAGAAAAGAGTAATAAAATAATAAAAAATCAGGTTGCAATGGAAGCAATGGCCTGTGATGATATAATTACTTCGCTGGTACCCCGCAACTTTTCATGTGCACAATAGCGAAGACATGTCGGTGCAAGTCACCAGGAATTAATCAAGCTATTAATTTTTTGCAGGCTTTAAATAGCAGCCTCCATCCAGTCAATTCATGAACCTGCCGCCAAAGTTAGATCCCCACAGAGTTTTCTTCATATCTTTAATTCTTCACAGGGATGGAAAATCCGGGCCTTTTCATTTGCTGTCAGTGGTGTCAGAAGGGGGGCTTATTATTTGATGTTTTGAGATAATCCATCGCTACATTCCTCTCTGGGGCAAACTCGGTCCAGAGTGTGAAGGTCTGGCAGCCTCAGCCAGATTAGATGGATTAATTACTCTATAGCTGACTTGGTGGCTGAAGGCTTTGCTTCCACACTCACATCTATCCTCCTTTTGCAAAGGAAAAATAAACAATAACCCATTACCTTCAAACTAGTTCAGCTGTATCACATGTTATCCAGGCACCTTGTATAAAGTGTAATGTATGATGTAGTGGCTACTCTGTCTTTGCTCCCTCAGTGTTGCATTTAGTTTCCTGGATGTCACACTGGCAAACCAAAGTGTTAAAATATTCAGTTTACACATAAAGCCTACTGGTCTGGATGCTTGAGGCCATTTAAAGTAAATAAGTCATTATGAGTCCAACATCCTGACTTATAAAAGTCCCATGATATGATCATTTAGCCCCTGGTTTCAGGCTCAGTGCACAACAGGAATCCGGGTTTGTTTAGCTCTCCTAGATTTCCCTGCGAGCCCAGTTCATCCCAGGCAAAGGGCTGGATGGGGGAAAGAGAGACAGGGTCGTACTCAGTTCTCTGTAAAATTATCCACACGAACAGCGAATTAATTAATCAAGCACCATTAAGGCGCTACCTCGAAGGCTTAGTGAGACTTCACATCTGCAAAACAGGTAAGCACAGCACGAGGAGGAAGTGATGTTTGCCTGAGAATCATATGTCAAAATTATTTTGGAAAGTCATTAACAAATGAATTTATCAACCTTTTTTAGCAAATAACTGCTTTTAACTAGATGGCTTTATCTTGCTGAGGGCTTATTTGACTATTTGGGATATCATAGGTGTAGGTGTTCCCCTGCTGCTATTCAACTATTCTGGGGCTACATGCAACACTTTGAATTGTTTTTCTGGGTAAAATGTCTGAAAATGTGGGCCACAATCCTCAGTTTTAGATAAGGCAGACTCTCTCAGATCTGACAAAGGTTTGCAAATTAATGTCTAATTTTTACACAGTGGACTCAGTCTGAGTCAGTCTGCAGTAATGAGCGCAACTTGCATCTCTTGGCAATAGGTCAACTGGTTGCCAACATGTGTTGTGTTTATACTCCCGTATAACATTGAAATGCCTGTGTTATTTTGCTGGTATCTGTTCTGTAGCAACTACACCACTGTTCATGGAGAAATGTCAGATTTCTGCTTCAAATCTATGAGATTCTGGCTGGAATCTCAATGTCAAAAGTTAATGTGAATTTTTGTGTATGCGGGTGTCAACAGATGGCAACAGATTTGCAGTTTTGGAACTAATTGCCAATTTGACCCCATCTGAAACTAATAGCAGACTGATAGCCAACTGCCTCTGTCAAGATGCACCAAAGTCCCTTTGAAGGCAGGAATTCACTGAGTGGTTACAGACCTGGTCCTCGTCTTTGATGTAGCCATTTCAGAGGCAACAAGATCAGAAGTCCATTGCACAAGTTGGCAATAATTTTGTCTCCAACCACTATTTCCCCCAACTTTACTGTAGCATTGACTGACTGCACAAATGTTCTTGTTTACTGTAGACGTTAAATAAAATGGTTAATTTAATCTAAAGGCTAATTAACTGTAAGTAAGTACTGCGGAAACCTCTGGTTCTAACTTTGTCTTGTTATTCCTAGTAATGATTCTTAAAATGTTAGCTGAAGAGAAGTTTGTTTGCATTTGAACCTCACAAAAACACCAATATATATTAAAAAAAATATTTCCAGAAGCAGTTATTTAAATCCAAGAGGCTCTTGATTACATATTTTCTGTCAGTGGAGTGTTGCTGCCACTGGTGGAGCAGAGCCATTTCTGCATTGTTGCTTTTTTAAAGCCAGACCACATTTCAGCAGGTTTGAGAAAGAAGGTCAGACGGTATTATGAAGCAGAAGCTGGGATAATTTACATAAGAAGAAAAACAATATGGAAAAAATCTGCAGGTTGCATATGTTAAATCAGCTATAATAGCCACTGCTGTCAGTGATCCCAACTCTGGGCCCAATTGTTTTGTGCTGCTGTATTCGCACAACTGTCCTCTCAGACAAGAAACTCTCAGGAGACGGATACCCTCTCTACTTTTGAGGTTGGGCTTAAAACGTTCTTTTTTGATAAAGGTTATAGTTAGGGTTGGATCAGGTGATCAGTTTTTTTAATCCTGTTCTTGGCAGCTTTTGCAAATACGTTAATACAATGTCTAAGGCAGGACAGGCTGGGGAAAAAAGGGGGGGAGCAAAGAAAAGCAAAATGTATTGCCAAGTGCACCTGTGAGAAAACAAACATACAACACCTCAATTGCAAACATTCAAAAATGCATACATATGTTACATAAATCAACAGTCTCCTTGTGGTGCATGTGAGAGAGAGAGAGTGGAGTGTTTGTATGTGTGTGTCTTTATCACAAAATGCACTTGAAAATAAGGTTGGGAAGACACAATAACGCCCCCTAGGAGCCAGAGGCAGGTGGAGTAGGATCTGGGAAAACCGGGCCATCCACAGCCCCCAAGAGTACTAATGACCTAAGACCACTACTCTCTGTGATGCCTGTGCACCCATCTCAGCAGAAGAAGGAGGGAGGCCCTAGATGGGGTGCCCACGTCCAAGGGGTGGGCGTCCCAGAGGACCCCAGGTGATGGGCAACCAGCCCCGCTATAGGCCTGCCACCCTGGTAAAAGCCAAGATCATGGTCCCAGGGCTCCAGGCGCCCAAAAACTGCCCTGGTGCCCAGCATAGCCACCCCCCGCCAACACGGAAGAGGTAAAGCCACCCTGGACCACCAAAGGACTGGGTCAACAACCACGCCAGAACATCCAGCCACGCGCCCCCCAGTACCAACAAGTACCTGCATTCCACTGAGGGGGTAGCAGCACCCAGCGTGGAGTAGTGGGGAGGAACACCACCTAACACCAGTCATCCACTCAAGTGCAACAGACACACACAGCAAAGTGACAAGAAACACTGGCCTGGGTCTGGGACAAGCTGCACCTAGCAACGGATGCTCCCTCACCTGGACACCCCACCCAATGAGCCTGTGGGCAACAAGGAGCACCCAAGGCGCAGACTAGACTTCCCAGCTTCATGATTCATCAATTTTAAATAATAGCTTATACATTTTTGTATTGCAGATATTTAATAATTTTGCTATCCAGTATATTTCCAGACTCAGTTGCTTGTGACTGAATTTTTCCTGTATGCATGATTTAAGTTGCTGATATTCAAAAAATGTGTTGTTGCTGATTCTATCATTTGTACACAATTCAAATGAAATAAACTGTCTGCCTTGTATAACTTGCTTTAGGTTTTTTTATCCCTTTTAAATGCCATGATTAAAAATTTAGTATTCCCTTTTTCTGACAAATATCTGGAAGCGTTCAAATTTGGCCATGATAGGTCTGTGTCTGTTGATTTCCCAAACGATGGACACAATGGAAGCAGATGATTTTAATTCCATCCTCTGGGAGTTTCAAGTGGATCTGGGTGAAGTGACTCATAAGGATCTTCTTCTGCCTTCGCTGGTATTCCTTAAAGCACCAAGTTCTCCCTCATGCTGCGGGCCTGGAGCTTGATGACAGTTTCCTTGAATTTTTTGTTTGCTTCTGAGAGTCGGGTCCCTCATTGAGGGATTTTCATTGACTCTTTGAGGGTGGCATTTTGAGCGTGTTTCCAACTGCTGCTAGCTGAACTCAATGGACTCATGCAGATCCTGAAAATCTTTATGCAGGATTTCCAGGAGGGACAGACGTGCGTCAAAACTGGACTATTTTTTATCTATGGACACCAAAATGTCAACTATGTCACTGTTTTGTGGAGAAGCTGGCTCCAGTGAGTCTTTGAGGTGGCTTAATTTCGAGGACGGCTTTCCTTTGCTGCTGGAGGGAATCGGCGCCTTGTTATCTGCTTTCCCCATAACAACACGCTCAAAACACTCGTCAATATACTGCTGCAAACTGTCCAGGTCTTCTTTGCGATCCTCCGGAGTGGTAAAGTTGGTTAGAATGTGAGCATAGCTCTTCTCACTTACCTGACTCACTTATCTGTGACCCTTGGTTAGTTATACTGCAGTAGACCTAGATTACTGGGGACTTACCATGAAGGACTGAGTGTTTCTTCCTCTGTCAGCTCTTTTCACTTAGTATGAGTTTATACACCACTCGCCATTTAATCATTAGTTATTCTCAAACGGGCTCTCTTCTGCAGCCATGTGCTGTCTCTGGTCACAGCAGATGGTTGCCCCTACATGAGCTTGGTTCTGACAGAAGTTTCTTTCTGTTACAAGAGATGTTTTCCTTCCTGCTGTCACCAAGTGCTTGCTCATATAGGTCTGTCTGACTGTTGGGATTTCTCTAGTTTGTTGGGTCGTCACCTTACAACATAAACCGCCTTTTGGTGACTGTTGTTGGGATTTGGCGCTATATAAATAATTTGATTCTTAGAGGGAACTACTTTAAGCGCTTAGAAATCTCCAGGAACAATTATGAGCACCAAATAATCCAGCCCACCACCAACCTCAGAGGAACCCACTATAGTGTGGACATAAGGCCATATGTTACACTCAAATGATCCCTCTTTTATGAGGTGTGTTTTTAACACAGGTTAAAGAGGAAAGGGTATCAGCCACAGGAATGCTTACCTATTTAAAACATGGGGGAGCAGAAGATCTCGACCGCATCGAGTCCTTGAAAATTCCACTTTGACAGGGTTCAAATGAGGCGAGATCACCGTTTCAACTTCTTCCAGTGTGACTGACCTGAAGGTTAAAGCGTTTGTTAACGTGTCAGACTGGAATGCCTCGGAAAAATAGAATCACTCTCAAAAAAAAGAATTACACTCACCTTTCTGGTCTGCTAGCTGGAAGACTGTAATCACATAGATGGACTTGTGTTGTAAAACATTCGGATTAAGAAAATGGATCAGTTACAAAGAAATTCTGTCAAGAAAAACCTTATTATTTTAACTAAATTTGGTTTATTAAATGTTTTGTAAGCTGTCAAAGTCAATCTGCATTGGTTTTAATTATGGAAGCAAGTGATTATATCTCGACTTTATTTGACCAATCAGAGGCACAGTAGAGATGGTGCTATTCATGTCTGCAGGCAGGAAGTGTTCAGTATATATATACATTATAATTTTATATATGAGATTTTATTTTTGGTTTTGTGTAGCTTGTATCTACCTTTAGCCAAGGCTTTGTGAACATTAATCCTTTATCAGATCTACCAAAAATCCAATCTTAACCCTATTACATTACAAACATACAGCAAACTTAATAAGCTGTATTTATACCAACCATTTATAATAACCAAATTCAAGAGTTCTTCTAGAGTATGTTTGTAACTGTTTCTCTGAGCCAATGGTGAACACACATAGTGTATTTGTACATCACCATGTGACCGACACCCTAATTTAGCTCCAGTGAGTGAGCAGTCAGATATTAGTCAGATACCTGTATAAGGCACCTTTTGCAGGCACTACGTCAGCAGTGACTACAGCTGGGAAGCCCAGCGAATCTGACACCTTACATTATCAAAGGATCTCTGTTTACACTCACAATATGCGCATCAGTTACACACCCAACAAAAACGTACCTGAACCTTCAATACCCATAATTCTTTTGTATTTGCCTGCCATGCAGTCCAAGTTTTGTTATTTGTCTTCTGTCAGTGTACGGGACATTTCCAGGCTGCAAGCTTTTCACACAGAGGTGTTTATTTGTGCTTTACATGGAACTGTTGTGAGAAAATAATCATCCTAAAATATTACTTTTTTCTTTCAGTCAATGCTCCCACTCACACCAGTTTAGGTATCTTTAATACCAGTAGCTACCTCTTTATATCTTTAACTTTTAGTTTTACATATCTAACACTGGCCCTGAATTAGGTCTCAAAATGTTTTTGTTGTTTATTTTTTTAGTTGCTGATTTTGTTGTTTTTGAAGTTGTTACCTGTGCTGCATGCGTGTAATACGAGCAACCACTTTACAGTACTTGTGAGTAACGTGAGCAACTGTTTCACTGTAATTATGATTGCATGTGTTTTGGACAGTTACCAGGTTTATATGAGTGCTCGGATTGTGTTCATAGGAAGGGCTCAAAGCAGACGGACCCGATAATCAAATTGTGTAATGTGAGCAACTACTTTCCTGTAAAGCCCAGGCTTGTGATGCGCATACACACACACTAACACACACACAAAGTGGCTGTGTATGGGTTCACTCTGACTGTGTTTAGTGGAAGGGCTCTAATCAGATGCCCCACAGTCACGATGAATCTGTGAATTTTTCATCCTTTCTTTAATCAGCCTTTTAAAAAAGCCTGGAAGTAAGCTGCAAGAGTTTCACAACGCCTACCACTGTACACTATATCAGTGACCTAGTGCCCTGGATACAAGACAGCAATAAAATGAGCTATAAAGCATTTAGAGCACAGCTATGCCTGTATGAGTTGCATACCTGGGCTCCACATTCTCAGAGGCCACAGGTTTGCCGGTGACTGTATTGAAGGACCCTTAACTCTGGGCTTTTATTTGTCCCCTTGGACGCAAAGCATCTGGAGGCTGTGTGAGGGGTGCAAGCATGTAGTTAAGGATTTTCTACATTGTGTATGATTGCCATGCTTTTTTTACCACTTCCTGACTCTTGACCCTTGACTTTGCAATTTTCTTCAGGGAATTTCTTTAACTAATGAGGGAGACTGAAGTAAACTGTCAGTGCATTATTGTGCTTTTTATGTTTTACTTTTTATAATTGTAGCTGAAAACACAGTGATTCTGAAACGGGGTTAAATGTTTGAGTAAGAACTTTATTAGGTGCACCTTGCTTGTACTTTATTGGACCGTCTGTTCCTTCAGAACAGCCTTAACTCCTCATGGCAGAGATTCAACAAGCTGCTGGAATCATTCCTCAGGGATTTTGGCCCATTTTGGTATCATAGCATCACACTATCATGACGCAGTTTTCTCAGCTGCACATCCGTGATGTGAAACTCTAGTTCTACAACATCCCAGAGGTGTTTTATTTGATTTAAATCTGGTGTCTGTGGAGGCTGTTTGAGTACAGAGAACTCATTGTCATTTTCAACAAACCAGTTTGAAATGATCGGAGCTTTGCAATAAGGTGTTTCTCTTGCTGGAAGCAGCCATCAGAGGATGAGTATACTGTGGTCATAATGGGATGAACATGGTCAGGAACAAGCCTCAGGTAGGCTGTGGCATTTTAAAAATGCTCACTTGGTACAGAGGGGCCAAGAAAATATCTCCACACCATTACACCACCAGCAGCCTGAACTGTTAATACAAGGCAGGATGGATCCATGTTTCATGTTGTTCACACTCTATCATCCAAATGTTGCAGCAGAAATGAAATATCATCAGAATCTGTTGCCCAATTTTGGTGAGCCCACTTAAGCTGTTGCCTCAGTTTCTTGTTCTCAGTGACCCAGTGTGGTTTTTGCTGCGGTGGCTGGGCAGATGGCACATTATGATGCTCTTCTCCATACACTGCTTGTAACGACAGGTAATTTGAGTCCTATCTGCTCAAAGCTGTTCGCACATGTACCTCTGACCTCCAGCATTTTCACCCAGAGAACTGCACTCCCTGAATGTTTCCTCTTTTTGACCATTTTATAAAAACTCTAGAGTTGTTTGTGTGGGAAAATACCAGCAGATCAGCAGTTTCCAAATTACTCAGACCAGCCCCCCTGGCACCAACAACCACGCCACATTCGAAGACACTTAAATCACCTTTTTTCTGCATTCTGATGCTCAGGTTGAACTTCAGCACGTCTAGATGCCAAATTTCACTGATTTGCTGCAGTGTGATTGTCTGATCAGATATTTGCATTAACGAGTGACTGAACATGTGTACCTAACAAAGTGAGTGTAGCTGTATTTAGACAGCTTTATTTGGTTCATGTGGACAGTAGAGAACAGAAGACCTTCATATGTATCTACTACTGTCTAATGATTAACCTTTATCAACATAATCATACAATTCCACAAGACGTAAACAAGATAAGATGTCCTGTTCTTTCCCTTAAATAACCTGGATTATTGCATTCAACAGCAACACTGGGAACAAAAAAAATGTGATGACTCAAACAACACATTTGTTACTGTTGTTGCAAGTTACTAGGTGACTCCGTTATCTTGATCTATTTTGAAATGCGTACATTTTTTTACTCCCACTTCAGAGTAAACCAAGCAGTGACTGTTCAGTAAACGTAAACTCTGTTTGCTAATCTGACCTTTAAAACACATATAATCTAAACCTTTGAAAAGTACACAGTCATGATCATTATGGCCACTCTAAAAGGTCTATGGATGTGATGTAGTCAGTTTGAAATGTAGTCTTCATATCTTGTGGTACGTTGATTGCATTCAGTCAAAATCACCTTGTATTCATTACGGCGTTCTATATTTGCAGTAATTAGTTAGTATAGGCTGTCTCATCTCAACTCCCAGTGTTGTAATAGGTATGCTGCATAATGGAGTCTTTCGTATTTCTACAAATTGGTAGAAAGTTTGTTAAGATTTGCCCGAGCTCAGTCAGGCTTTACATCAGGTAATGGAGAAGAATCCAGTCGTTCCACCATAATACGCAGAAACCCCCTTTAAAAGACCTGAAACAGACTTCTCTCCGTCAGCTGATTGAATCAGCTGATCTGACTTCCAGCAGATCCTTTCCCTGACTGACCGATGTTTGCTTTCATCAACGCTGCAACACTTCACAAGTTCCAGATGCAACTCTCTACTTTATTTCATCTCTTGGCAAAATTTCCTTTCAGCAAATGTCAAATTATTATATTGAGCTTGCACTCCTAAATTTATTCTTCAAACTCAATAAATATGAAGCAATAGTTTGGGGTAAAATGTAACTGAAATATATCAAATCAAAGGTGTATACGTTCAAATAATTCATCCTTAAGGCAAATGCTTGGTTTAAACTTAATATATACCAGTCAAGTAAATTCTATTTGACCAGATTTCATTAAATTATTACTTATGTTACAGAATTCCAGGGAAAATTCATAGCTAATTAAGTTACATACATCAAGTTAAAACCTATTTGTCTCATCTGATTATTCTGCTTTTTTTAAATTACCCTCCTTTCTCAGGGATGGTGTTATCTGTCTTCATTTTCATCTTATTGACTTTCTCTTTGGTTCATAAAAGTGTCTGTATAAAAGTCCAGTGGCACTACTGTTTATTGTTCACAGTTCAGTCCCTAATTCACATCTTATTGTACTCCATAGTTTTTAAACTTAAAGATGTGCGTATGTCCTCCGTTTATAATATCCACCAATTCTGCATATGATTTATACACCTCGTCGTGTAACCTAATATGTCTCAGGAGGCGAATGTTATTCTTTTGAATGAAAAAGCAAAAAAGACAGATATTTTTTCTAAGTGAGGCTATATTTGTTCAGCTGAGTGAGCAGTGAGCCAGTGGTGCAGCCAATTAAATGTGCTGACAGCTACTTCAGGTACCCTACACTGTTAGGGTTAGTTTAAATTTTGACATCCAAATTCTGAATAAATTGAACTGCTTAGAAAATCCGACTGCACTCAGACTGCTAGAATGAAGTTGCTTAAAAATGCGATGGTGGACATTGTTGACTGCAGAAAGTATGTAATCGATGCTTCACCCCATGTGTTCTCATTCTTTTGCTTAGTAGACATGTACAGCAGATTGAAGAATACCACCTCATGAACAAGAATAGAGAATTTAAAAAGAATCAAGCTAATCAGTCACAACAGTAAAATGGCCTGTATTTGTATGGCGCTTTACTAGTCCCTAAGGACCCCAAAGCGCTTTACACATCCAGTCATCCACCCATTCACACACACACACTGGTGATGGCAGCTACATTGTAGCCACAGCCGCCCTGGGGTGCACTGACAGAGGCGAGGCAACGGGTGAAGTGTCTTGCCCAAGAACACAACGACCGAGACTGTCCAGGCCAGGGCTCGAACTGGCAACCGTCCAATTACAAGGCGAACTCCCAACTCTTGAGCCACGATCGCCCACAGTGAAATGAATGAGTCCTGTCTACTCCATCCACTGTAACTCTAGCCTTTATTAAGCCCTTCAGGTTCTCTGAGGTCTGATTAATTATTGATAATCCAAAGACTGGCAATACGGCAACGCCCAAAATGAGGACATCGTGAATGCAGACTGACCGTTTACACTGCAACCCTCACTTTGTTTATTTAAATATAGCTAATATAGCTAATTATATTAGCTAAGTTGGAATACTCAAAGTTTCCTTTTGTGCTTCTCTAATTGTTGAAAGTCTAAAACATATTCATATAGTAGAAAGTTAGTTTAGTTAGGTTAGTTTAACTTTGTGTATAGTATTCATATCAAGAAAACAAGAGCAAAGAAAAGCCTAAGTACTATCCCTGAATATCCTTACACTCCATGTGATATATGAAGGCAACATAACAATAATTTTACATTTGGCACACTATGCACATACTACACCTTTACAGGAGCAGGTAGAAGTTGAACACTTAGCAAGGTCTACTCTTTTTTCATAAAAAAGGAGAAACCTAAGGAAGTTATAGAATAGGATGGAAAACACAGCCTCCACTGACACTGACTGTTTTCAAGAACAAACACTCACTGAACATCCCAGTGTTACCTGTGCTTCTTCCTCTTTTGGCCGCTCGCTTTAGAGGTCCTCACAGTGGTTGCTCCATCCCACCCTAACCCTAGCATCCTCCTCTGTCACACCAACCGTCTACATGTCCTCCCTCTGTGTTCTTCCTCTTTCTCTCCTCTATCAAAAGAGGTAATACAACTGATGAACCTTTCCTCTTTAAAAAATTCAGCCAGCTCTAATTATGACATCACTTAGGTAGGAATCTCCCTAAGCCCTACTGTGAGCGACAGGAAGTAGTACAGCGCGAGATAAGGGTGTGGCAGATGATAGATGTGGTGAAATCAGTGCATTGCCAGAAACCCTCATTGCTGCTATTTCAGCTTATGCCATCACACAGAATGCAAATTTCATCAAGGAAAGAAAAAGCAGCTACAGTGTGGAAGGATGTGGTTAATAGCCGCTCATTTGACTAGTTTTGGTGCTGTTATCATTATTATGAATTGCATAACCCATTCTTATGCATCACTCAAATATTATGGATAAATAAAACTAAGAAGTGACTTCTAAGGGTGATCACATCTAAATTTGAGGTGGGTGGCAGCAAAATGAAAGCCTGGCATAATGAAGACACAATCACTACTATATGATAAATAGCTTAATAAATGTTAGCTTTTTAATGGCCTACAAGCAACACTACTAAGGATGTAACAGCAGGAAAGACCAGTTTTCTGACTGATACAGGTAGTAAAAAAACATAGTGGGAAACAGGTTTCTGAGAAACGACCTAACATGACTCATATTCATCAGCAAATTATTAACCTTAATAACATTAATAATAAGGTTTAGTACACGCGATAGATTCTTAAGGTTGATAAGGAAGTGGAGAGCAGGTACCCAATAACAGTGTTGTAAGTCTTTTGTTGTGCAACGCAATTACACTACTCATTACCCATGATGCTTTGTGTTTCATTTTGTAACCTGCATCTTGCGGGTTAACATCCCCTCGCCACACCAGACCCAAACATAGTGCCTGTATAAATTTGGATTGAGACGCTGCACCGGCCAGCAGTCTCTCACACAGCAGCTCGTGCCCGGAACAAACCATTTCCCTGCCGGTACACAGGGGTGGTCGCGGTATTAAGAAGTACTGGAAACGTAGAGGTAGGCAATATCACCGTGAATTCTCTGACACATTTTTAAAATTATATGTGAAATAACAAGCGAGCGTAACGACACATGTTCGGGGAAATAATTACAGCCATTATTCGTTGAGCATCCTGAGTGTTAATCCCGCCTCTAGCGCTCAGGTCCCCGCCGTTAGCTTAACCTCAGCATGGAACTGTTACACGGAAAGCATTCACTTCAAGGATAACCGAAGCTACACATGTGTTGTTACATTGTCAGCGTTTCTGCTTTTATGTTGGGTGTTATAAGCGGGCCAGTCATGGTGGAAGGTTAAAAAAAGAAGTGATTATAAAAGAAAAGATGCCGAGTGTGTTTGTTATATCAGTATTTGGTGGTCACGTGGCCTGACAATGTTTATGAAAGGAAGAGTGGGATCTAGGTTACGCAAAGTAAACGTGTTTCCGACACGTTACGAAACCTTAGCTATTGTAACCCTCACTGCTTTTGCTGGGATTTAACAGTTAATTCATATTTAAGAAATGTTCTAAAGTTTAGAGGCTCTACTTCAATTAATACTACATGAAAGAATAATAAAGAATATCATCATAAACTCTGGTGAGTCACAATAGTCTGAATATCAGAGATTTTTAACATAACAAGGAGCAGAGTGTCTTATTGCTGCTGTAATAACTATATTAATTTACTAAAGGACAAATTAATAAAGAGTTTTACAAGTCAATGGATGGAGTTAAGGTAAAAGGTAGACATAGTTATTGAATGTTGGATGTCCTTCACCGTGTGCACATTTACAAAACACCTAAATGTATGAAGTAGTTCCCAGTTATGGTGAAACTGACACATTTAGTAAGGGGGAGTCCTGCAGTCCACAGATAAAGTACACACACCCACATTACTTTGTCCTTGACACGAGCATCGTAGATAAGTGAGGCAGCCAAACCAACTGCCAGCAGACACACTCGGCTTCCTGTCGTTCAGGCTTGGCTGCGAAGATGTGAGATCTTTCTTGCCCCCTTCTTTTACTTTCTTGTACTTTATTTTTGCTCCAAATAGTCCGAACTAGTTGTGAGCTGTTATTTGCTTTCATCCTGATCGTCTCCGTTATCTTTTCCACCTTATTCAGGGTTGTGTTCGTATCACTGCCAGAACCTGCAATGCCCGATCAACTGCCTCCAAACCCTGCTGGGACACTGCTAAACAAGTTCCCCCAGGGGAGCCTGCCAATGGGAAAAGAAGCTACCAAAGACGGCCTACAAGCCAGAGGCCAGTGGGCCTCCAAGGCTGAGTTCCTCCTGGCCGTAGCCGGGCAGATCATCGGTCTGGGAAACGTCTGGAGGTTCCCTTACCTCTGCTACAAAAATGGTGGAGGTAAAGAGAGGAAGTAAAACTGGCATTGTCTAAAGTGTCTTTGTCTCTTTTTTCTCCTTTCCCTGTCCTATTTTTCCAGTCTCATTCTCAGAATCATTGTGACTTGAAATTAAGATTAAGCTGGTCTGGTTTGCTCCTTAAAAGCACCTTTTATGTTTGGCACAGGTGTGTTTTTTGTACCTTACCTGTTGTTCCTGGTGTTGTGCGGCATCCCCCTCTTCCTCCTGGAGACCTCACTGGGACAGTACACCAGCCTGGGAGGGGTCAGTGCCTGGAGGAATATGTGCCCATTATTTGGAGGTACTCTTATTTCCTTTTGTTTTATGTAGCCAACAGTAATATCAGCCAATGTTTTTTTTCTTCATTATTTAATCAAATATGTATTATTGTTACTATTAGATGCATATTAAATTCAGTCTTCCAAAGACAAATGTCTGTATAACTGCATGCACGAGTTTGTGCTTGCACCTCTTTAAAATAGATGTGTGTGCGTCTTTTCAGTCCAGTATGTTTTATTTACACAGAACTATACAGTAGTGCAGTTAAGATAAGTGAGATATGTGGATAATTTCTACAGAGGCTATATAAAGTGCTAGTGGTTGTGAGTGGTGGTTCAGTCCATGTTATTATTGTGTGTTTGAGGGTACAGTTGTCCATTGTGTGTGTAGGTGGTTGTGGGTCTGTGTGTATGTTCAGTCCATGAGTTTAACGTGGGTCAGATGTCAGGAGGCAGAGTTCAGGTGTCTGACAGCTGTGGGGAAGAAGCTGTTCTGGTACCTGGTGGTCTTAGTCCGGAGGCTCCTGTAGCGCCTCCCAGAGGGCAGGAGGGTGAAGAGTCCATGTGATGGGTGACTGGGGTCTTTGATGATTTTCCCAGCCCTTTTCAGACACCGCTTCCTGTAGATGTCCTTTATGGCAGGAAGTGGTGCTCTGGCGATGCGCTGCACAGTTTTCACGACCCTCTGCAACGCCTTCTGGTCCGAGGCAGAATTAATGTGGATGGGTGGATGTGGGTCAGCATTCCTCCTGTAGTCCACGATGAGCTCCTTAGTCTTCTCGGTGTTAAGCAGCAGGTTGTTTCTGTCGCACCACTCAGCCAGACGATCCACCTCCTCCCTGTAGGCGGCCTCATCGTTGTCACTGATGAGGCCAATCACCGTGGTGTCATCTGCAAACTTAATGATGGTGTTGGAACCATCAGCCGGTCTGCAGTCGTGGGTGAAGAGGGAGTAGAGGAAAGGGCTCATCACACAGCCTTGTGGTACACCGATGTTCATTGTGATTGTAGATGAGCAGTGGTTATCCAGCCGGACATGTTGGGGGCGGTTGGTCGGGAAGTCCAGTAACCATTTGCAGGTGAGGGAACTGATGCCCAGGTCTGTCAGTTTCCTGATGAGTTGTGAGGGGTGGATTGTATTGAATGCTGAACTGAAGTCTATAAACAGCATTCTGGCGTATGTGTTGTTGTTGTCCAGGTGTGAGAGGACAGAGTGCAGTGCGATGGAGACTGCATCCTCTGTGCTCCTGTTCTGGCGGTATGCGAATGGTGGGGGTCCAGGGTGGGGGGGAGACAGGATTTGAAGTGTGCTAGGACCAGCTGCTCTAAGCACTTAGTGATGATGGGGGTGAGTGCTACTGGGCGGTAGTCATTGAGGCTAGATGGGTTGGAGTTTTTGGGTATCGGGACGATGGAGGTGAATTTGAAGCAGGCCGGTACCACAGCGTGGGCCAAGGACAGATTGAATATGTCTGTGAGCACTCCTGCAAGCTCCCCAGAACACGCTCTGAGAACACGCCCGGGGATGCCATCAGGACCTGCAGCCTTGTGGACATTGATCCTGCTCAGCACCGCTCCTACATCGGTGGGGGAGAGAGTCAGAGGTTAGTGGTCTGGCGTCACGTCTGCTTTGGTTGTGGTTGTGGGGTTCCCTCACTCAAAACGAGCATAAAAGTTGTTGAGCTCGTTGAGGAAGGAGACATCAGAGGATGCGGGGGAGGGTTTGGTGGTCCTGTAGTCTGTAATGGTCTGGAGTCCTTGCCACATGCGTCGGGGGTTGGAGTTAGAGAAGTGTTCTTCTACCTTCTTTTTGTAATGGTGTTTGGCTTTTTTGATGCCCTTCTTTAGATTAGCCCTGGCTGTACTGTAGGTGTGTGCATCTCCTGACCTAAAGGCAGTGTTGCGGGCCTTCAGGAGGAGACGAACATCCCAGTTCATCCAAGGCTTCTGGTTGGGGTACATGGTGATCCGTTTCTGGGTGGTGACACTGTCTGTGGTTTCGGAGATGTAATCCAGTACAGATGAGGCGTACTGGTCCAGGTCTGTGTGGGTGAACATATTCCAGTCTGTGTTTTGAAATCTGTCCTGGAGCACTGTGTCTGTCCCCTCTGGCCACACTTTAATTGTCCTCACAGCAGGTTTCACACGTTGGATGAGTGGTGAATACCGAGGTGTGAGGAACAGGGAGAGATGGTCCGATTGTCCAATGTGGGGGAGGGGTGTGGCTTTGTAGGCTCCAGCCAGGTTGGAATACACATGGTCTAAAGTCTTGTCTCCTCTGGTGTGGCAGGAGACATGTTGGTGGAATCTGGGGAGGACTGTCTTTAAGTTGGTGTGGTTGAAGTCGCCAGCAACAATAAAAGCAGCCTCGGGGTGTTTATTCTGGTGTTTGTTAATGGCTGCAGAAAGTTCTTTCATGGCCAACCTAGCATTAGCGTCGGGGGGGGATATACACTGCTGTGAGTATGATCGAAGTGAGTTCTCTGGGGAGATAATAAGGTCTGCATTTGACCATTAAAAACTCCGCATTAGGTGAGCAGTGACTCTCAGTAGTAGTGAAAAAATGAGTGAAAAAGCAGCCAATGTCCAAGGAAAAACTTTGAAAGATCTTCAGAAAGTTTGGAGAACTATTGCTAAAGACCACTTTAAAAAAATTACCGGAAAGTCTGACTCCTTGGAACCAACTTATAAAAAAGTTGAGGGGTAGCTCAAGATTTTTGCCCAGTGCTGTTTTCTGGTTTTACCCCTTGCCTTTTTTTCTCATTCTTCATCCATATTGGCACAAGCATTCAAAGCTCCCACGTTAATACAAAACCTGTACAAACAGTGTGTCTGCAATCAGAAAATGCCAGCTGTGTGCATGTGCAGTGGAGAGTGGAGCTCAGCTTGTGCTTTAAAACAGCTCAAGAGTGCAAAAGGCACCACGTTCCCTGCCGACCAAGAACAGCATGCAGTGTCTTGTTTTCTTTGTATCTCGCTGTCCAAGAGAGGAGTTTCAGATAAGTATTAACCAAACACACAATCACAACCCAATAGTTTCAAGTTCATCTTTCACCTTTAACACAGCAGTTGAAAAAACCACGGGACAGATGGTGTGAGGGATAGAGCAAGTCTATGTTATATGAAGGGACCCTGTGATGAGACTGCTCTCATCTCCAGTGTCACATGGACACATCACGTTTTCCAAGGTGTAGTGTTAATCTTGTAAAGAACCATAACTAAACTCATTTTCTTTTTCTCCATAACCTACCCAAGCAGGTTTTAGTGCTGCGACCGTACCAAACACTAAGAGAAACTGCAAAAAAAAAAAAAATAATAATAATAATAATAATGGACACAAGGCTTTTGTCATTCACAGCTTTGTGTTCAGCATTGCTAGTTGACACCTTGCGGGCATTTTTGTGACAGCAGAGGCTTCTTACAAAACAAAACAGTCATATATTTCTTTCTCAGATTTAGACAAGCCCTGGAGCTGTTTCTGTGTTTGCTCAACACTTTAGCAGGGTGTGCAACTTTGGCATGCATGGGAAAAAAGACAAAAAATACTTAACCTGCCACACAGATTCCAACCAGCAGTTAGCAAAGCAATGCAGCCCTGAGGGTAACGGCCATGTTTCTAGAGAAAGTGTGAAAGTTGCTGAAAGGGACAAAGAGCGTGTAGAAGAGACGAGACCCAAATGTTCCAGTTACGCTTGTTCATCTCAGCTAATGCTAGTAGCATGCTAGCTGCTGGACCGCCTCTGAAATTGGTGTATGTGTGTGTTTGTGTCAGTGGAGCTATGTTTGTTTGTTTTTTATTTAATGAAAAATTATTCTTGTCCCAACATTTGCCACTCTGGCCCATATGGCCTGCAGATGCATGCGTGCACAAACACACACACACACACACACACACATATCTGCGCACACTCTGTTTTTGTTGACAGCTAGCTGCATGAAGGCCATGTGTTTAGCACTGGAATAAACTCCTGCACTTCCTCGGGCACATGTCCTCGTACTTATTGCAAACTTGGACAAAGAAAAGCTTCTGTTGGAATTCCTCGCTGGTTTGTGCAGTTAGCGTGCCCGTCGTCAGATGCGGCCTGAATTTCATTAGCGGATACCACAGACAGCTATTTGTCTAGCCAAACAGCCTACACTTTGTAACCCACTCAGGGCCTCATAAGACTATCATTCATATCTAATGAAGATGTACTCAGTGTGGGCTGCAAGTCGAGTGTCTGAGTAACGGGATGCTTTCATCTCAAACTCAAGTGACTTGGAACTGATAACAGAGGGTGTGTTCATGGAGGCTTTGAAGCTCATTTATGCCACTCTTCATGCTCACATAACTCACCACACGTGTCCACTTGTCTTCTCTGCAACTTGTTGTGTCTCCTTAGGTCTCGGCTACGCTAGCCAGGTGATGATCCTGCACGGCTGTGTTTACTACATAGTCATCCTGGCTTGGGCTCTCTTATACCTGTCCTACAGCTTCCAGGCGGAGCTGCCGTGGTCGCACTGTAACAACACGTGGAACACGAGTCAGTAAAAACAGGAAATCAGAAGCTGTCATCCTTGCAATTTGACGCTACCATGCAAAAGACTTTAAGAGGCAAACTGGGGTCTGTTGTGTGTGTCCTCCTGCAGAAGCGTGTTTCTCATATGACTCCTACAACCAAACGGCCAACGCGAGCAGCCTGCCGGAGAACGCCACTTCCCCTGTCATGGAGTTTTGGGAGTGAGTGTAACATCTTTAGAGTATTGATGATGAGGCTTGAAACAGTTTTGGTGCTAACACCTGCTGCATGTGTGTTCTAAGGCGGGAGGTGCTCCGCCTGTCCAGCACTTTGGACGGGCTCGGCCCGATCAGCTGGAAGCTGGCTCTGTGTCTGGCCGCCGTCTGGCTTATCTGCTACTTCTGCGTCTGGAAGGGAGTCAAGTCTACCGGGAAGGTGAGGAGTCGACACATCAGCTTCATCAAGTTCCCTCTCTGTCTCAGCTACATGTCTAAGCTGCCACCATAGACAATGTAAAAGATGGATGCATCCATCTTTGGTGTAAGATATGACGAGTGCACGCTCATTGACTAACAACTTGTGACCAACAAGTTTTGGGAGTCTGGCCGAAATGAGGGACTTGAGCCCATAAGCTCAGCAGTAAAGTGTTCAGCAGTCATGTCAGAAAAGCGTTAGTCTTCTGTAGCACCAGAAAACTTTTAGGTAACCATACTGAATGCAAGTTTTTAGACATAGCATTAGCATCACAGTTCCAGCCTTGAGGCTACGTCCATGTTTTGTGCCATCTGTGGTGTCCAGGTGCTCACCCACATCAAGTGATAGAAACAAGTGTTTGAGCTCTTGCGAATGTTCCACTTCTGACACTTTTTCTAGTTTTAGTGTTTGAATTTTAAAGTCAGCATTTTGTGCCCACAAAAATGGATATCATGAGAAACTGCTTTGACCTCTGTGTGAAAACTGTTTTTACAATCCCCCAGAGCACAGGGTCAGATAAATATAGGTGTCACTGGAGGTGGTCGCCTCTCGGTAACTTTTTATATGTGCAGCAGAGCCAGCGCTTGCTCACTTGTCAAAAACAGGGCTTCTCTGCTAAAATATGAAGAAACTAGGCCTGTCCTGAATACTACTTTATGTACTTTATGTACTATTTAAGAGTGAATATTGGTGGATGTTGTCCAGCATGGGTAGGGAAAAGGTTAGGGGATTTTATAACTCTGCCTGGCTGATTTTGGACATATTTCCAAATCAAAAGGTGGCTTAGAAAGAAAGGTAGAAGCAGGAGAATGTGTGTGACTTTCTCCCTCTTACACAGTGCATAGCCAACATGCATTTTTGAGAAGAAAAAAGTTTCCAAAGGAACTATGAAAAAGTAATAAAAAACCAAATACCTACCTCATAAACAAAACATGCTTACATATAATTTAATGGCACCCATTTATTAATAAAATTTTAAAAATATCTACGGCAGGAGCATTTTTATGGTGACATAAAGTCTTTTAAAAAGAACCTCGAGGAGCGGTAAAGTCCAAAACATAATTCTCCTTTCATGTAGCAGATGAGAAATAAGGGCCACGACACTGCAGCCACTTTGTCGGACTTATTTGCTGTGCCTCCGCCGCCGTCAGTCAACAGATTTTAAGACTCCAACTTTCCTTCTTGTAGTATTTTCTTTCTTTTTTTTAAAGAACATCACAGTCACATCCTCCCTGTTTGTCTCTGCGACCACATCCCTGCACGCTCTTGTGTACATTCTAGGTGGTGTACCTGACGGCCACCTTTCCATATGTAATGCTGTTTGTGCTGCTGGTGCGTGGTGCCACCCTGCCCGGAGCCACCCAGGGAATCATCTACTACCTCAAACCCAACGTTACCCGCCTGGCAGACCCACAGGTACAAAAACACAAACGCGCACTCGCTTTATGTGTCCGTAAACGGTGGCAGATTTTGAAAAGGATCACGTCGGAGGACGTTTTTCTAGTCGTTCTTGCAGGTCGTACGGCGGCTCCTACAGGTAGGAGGGCCGCGCTGTCAGGTGAGTAAATGTCAGATCTGCCATACAGCAGGAAGGAGATTGGATTATTGTTGTGAAGCTGAATGTAGTTTACAACGTGACATCTGATTTGTTGCTCTGTGCCACATTTTCACCACTAGATCATTAGATCTTACTGTCGCTGTGGTTTTGCGCTCTATCAATTCAGAAGCGACTTTCAAACTCTTCTTCACTGGTGTGAAAAAGTGTTTGTTATTATCGTGTGGGTACGGTTTGACAGCATCAGTATCTATTTGTTTCTGTTAATTAGCCAAGTTTGTGTCATGTTACCTGTAAACTGTGTAATATAGAACATCTTGTACGGTGTACCTTTAACCCAAAAACAGCAGCCAAGGCTGATAAAGTATATCAGTAGTTAGATATGAGCTTGTGGGCTAACATGTCCTTTCACTTTCTCCTCTCGCTCTCTGTTTCTCTTTGTTTCTGTAGGTATGGATGGATGCTGGTACCCAAATATTTTTCTCTTATGGAATCTGCTTGGGAAGTCTCACAGCTCTGGGCAGTTACAACAAATACAACAATGACTGCTATAAGTGAGACACTATGTCAGACACACACAGACATATATGCATACAACCACGTAAAAACAGAGTCGGCCACACAGCTTCTCCTTCTTCCACTTGACTTGAGACAAACTGTAGTTGCTGAAATGTAAGACGTAAGCTCCCACTGGTCATCTGGCTTCCAGCAGGAATGGCTGGAATGGACAGAGAAAACACACTGATACAGCCACACCTTAAAGAAAAGCCCTCGCTGCCATGTTTCCCACACTGTAGGACTCCCACACACACACACACTCAGGAAGAGCCGAGCTCTTGACTCTTGGCTTGTATTTACAGTAACAGGACAGATCAAGTCCTCAGTGGGGTTGTGTTCTGTCTTTCAGTTTTCACAGGGTGTTTTTTGTGTTCAGCGCAGTGCTGTGCTAAACTCTTGAGACACCCTCTGTATATACTGCTTACCAGGAGCCAGACTGTTGTGCAGTTTTTTGAGTAATAGTTCTCCAGACTTCTGAAGGTCTTTCACGGTTCTTTCTTTGGACATTGGCTGCTTTTTCACCTACTTTCAGTCCAGTCCTAGTACCTGACCATTTTCACTATTAGACCTATTAGCCAAAAACTTCCATTTTCACATTCAGGGAAGAGCTTCAAGAAGCCTGGAGAGCTGCTCCTGAAGACTTCTTAAAGAAATAACAAGAAAGCTAAATAAGAGAGTTCAGGCTGTTTGAAAGAATTAAGGTGGTCGTATCAAATATCGACTTTCAAGCTTGTCAGAATTGTACAAACTCCCTTTTTGTCTCATATCCTGGATTTTCATGTATGTTTGCATGATTTTACCACTCAAATATAAGGAAATGAGGGGTGGCTCAAGACTTTTGGACAGCACTGTATTGAAATCTAATTAGTTAACTCAGATTAATTTTGTGTGTATTTATGTATTTTTCCAGGGACTCTTTTATGCTGTGCCTCCTGAACAGCGCCACCAGTTTCCTGGCAGGATTCGCCATCTTCTCGGTGCTGGGATTCATGGCTGAGGAACAAGGCGTGGACATAGGCACCGTAGCCCAATCAGGTGAGAGACTGTTTTCCTTCAGGACACAGAACTGTCAGCATAAGTCAGCAGACTTTGACTTTGTGGTTTTTTGTGACACAGGCTAATTTAACTCTTAATTTAACTGTTAAAGCATGAGGAGGAAGTGTGAAACAATCAGAAGTGATAGTGATCCCAAACCAGATTTTATCAAGATGCCCTTGTGGTGAAAATAATAATAAAGCATAAAATTAGTCACACATACCAATCCGGTCTTTACGTCTTTAGCCTGCTCCGGGTCCAAACTCTGCTTCAGGTCCCAGAGTCATAAGAACACTGCGGCGTCACTGAGAGTTACAAACTGTCTAAATTCTTTCATCTTCAATAAAATGATTAGTGTGGCTCCTCTATCAGGTGTAACAATGAAGTTTAACATCCAGGCATCCGTGAAAACAGAATTTATGAAGTTTAACGGAGTTAGCAGGGAGTTAGCTCGCTAGTTTCCATCTAAAGATGATATTGCATGTTCTGACTGAGGGATTTCTGAAAAATTAAAACGTACAGCTCTGTTATCACTTCCAACATAAATGGAGACAGAAAACTAAACAGCAGTGATGTTTGTAGGGTTACTGAAGTTGGCCTAGCTGGTATTTAATGATGTGTTTCGTGGTGGCTACACAGACAACCCACCCATTAATAATCACTTGGCAACAGTGGGAAGGGAAAACTCTCTTTGAAGGAAGAAACCTCCGGCAAAACCGAGCTCAGCTCTGAGTGATAATGTGATAAAAATAGTAAATATTTTCCATTATTTTATGTCAGAAGAAACTTATATTAATTGTTTGTAATATCTTTGGTCTCATGGTCTTCTCAGGACCCGGGCTTGCCTTCATCGCCTACCCGAGAGCTGTAGCCATGATGCCCGTACCCCAACTCTGGGCTGTCTGCTTCTTCCTCATGATCATCATGCTGGGGTTGGACACACAGGTAGATGCAGACTAACACCCTCGACAAACTTTGAATTTCTCCGCACTGGCGTTGCGTTCGGTGTCATGGAAACACGCCGACATATGTGTCTCGTGCAGTTTGTGAGCCTGGAGGCCCTGATGACATCAGTGACTGACCTGTACCCTCACCTGATCAGACGAGGTCACCGCAGAGAGCTGCTGTTGCTGTTTGTCTGCATCGTCTGCTTCCTGGTTGGACTGGTCATGGTCACACCGGTAAGTCACACCGGTGGATGGATGTGTTGTGTTGGAGAAGTAGGCTGTTTTTAATGAGTCGTCTCTTCTGTGTGGTGCAGGGCGGTCTGTATGTGTTCCAGATCTATGACCATTTCTCCTGCAGTGGAGCCAGTCTGCTGCTTCTCTCCATCTTCCAGTCTCTGGCCATCGGCTGGGTTTACGGTACAAATCCCAACTCTAGCCTGCTTCTTGCCCTTTCATCACCTGTTTTCTGTCCTCATGATTCTTCCCTCCACTCTGTATTTCCCATTCCTTTTTCTCTTCTTCTCCCTTTCCGTTTCCTTCCTTTTCTGATCATCTCCCTTTTTCCTCATCTCTTCTGTTTTGTGTGCCCTTTTACTTCTTTTTTCCTTCTCCTTCCCTTTCCTCTCCTCCTTTTCCGTCTTTATCTAATCTCCTTGTCAATCTAATCATTCATTTCCTTTCAATTTTAATCTTTTCCTTGTCTTCCCCTTTTTTCTCCTCGCCACACTGCTCTTTCTGATCCTTCACAAACTGACTCTTCCGGTGTAACATTTCATTTCCCTAACCTCTCTTCCCCTTTTTCTTTTAAATACTTTTTTCAATGTTCTTATATTTCTTGCCATCCTATTTTCCTGGTTCTTTCCTTTATCTTGTTTCCACTCTTGTTTTGAATTCTCTTTTATTTCCATTTTTTAGCTTATTTTCCATTTTCTTTGATTTTCTTTCTCTCCACTCCTTTTTCCTGCTTTGGTCTCCTCTCTTCTTGTTTGATTTTTATTTGATCTTTTCTTTTCTTTTCTTTTTTTTAATGTAGCACTAAATTTATGGAAAAATAGTGTCCGAGTCATTTCTACTAGTCTGACTTTAATTAAATTCAGTTGGAGCTCAGGCAGTAGGATAATGAGATTATACATAATCTTAAGCTGGTTGCTGTTATATAGAAAATAAAAAGAACTTTTATCACTAATGAATATAAGTCCTCAAATCTGATAAACACACACACACAGTCTCGCTGTCCACTTCCTCCCCTCCTCCAGCATTCCACTTAGAGGCAGTAGACAGTATATTAACATGGCTGCAGCTACCCACTGTTGTAGGGAGACTGGCTCCTAGCCAGGCCCCTGTCTGTCTCCTCCGGGCCCTAAATCAGCCTCCGGGCCCTGTCGCCTCTCAGTCTCAGTCTGCTGGCCCCAGGGAGCCCCCACTCCAGCCAGACATGGAGGTCTGAAGCATTCACAAAAACACTGTTTGTTTAAAAGTGCAATGGAGGGAGTGTTTTATATGCATACATCAGGACAATGCAGTAAACGCTCAGTGAGGTTAGACAGTCGACTTTAAGTGTTAGAAAAAATATATGTTGCCATTTCATGAGATAAAAAATAGGCTGAATACTCCAGCAGAGAATGTGTTTGTAGGTGTGCGTGCTTATGAGGGCCAAAAAGCCTGTTTTTATGGCTCTCCTTGAGTTGAGGAGAAGGGTTTTAAGTGGACTGTGCGACACAGCGTTCACAACTCAGCTGCACCTTTTCCCCCTTTTTACGGCTGTGGGAATTTACAGTTTTTTAAGGACTCTGATGACCACTAACACTCCTGTACCGCTGGTTATGTGGCCCTGGAGGGAACGGTTCGTGGGGGACACAATTCTTAGACTAGCAGTGAGAATGTCTGATGGTCTTGAACTCGTTTGAGAACGGAGCAGGGAAATAACTGGAAATTTACCACCAGCAAGTGGGTGTCATGTGTCCTCTTTTTACCTTCTGAGGTGGAGTAACTGAAAGAAAAGCTGCAGACAACTTCCTCATCCGACTCTCCCGAGATTCTCCAGCTTTCATGTGTCAAAATTGCTTTAAGGTTATTGAGTAAGTCATTACAGTGTGGTGGTTTGTCCTGTTTCTACCCCTCCTTGAGCCTGGTTCTACTGGAGATTTCTTCCTGTTAAAAGGGAGTTTTTCCTTCCCGCTGTCGCCAAGTGCTTCCTTATAGGGTGTCGTCTGATTGTTGGAGTTGCTTTTTAATATTGTAGATGTTTCTTTTCTTACAATATAAAGCGCCTTGAGGTTGTTGTGTTATATATTAATAAAACTGAATTAAGTTGCAGAGTATGTGACAGTTTAAGCTCCTCCTACTACCACTCCAGACAGAAAAGAAAAGAGCTGTAGGTACTGATAGCATTTTGCTCACTTTCTTAAGCCTGCAGAGAAAAACACTAGTGTGGATTTCAGGAGGGTTGGTAGTCAGACAGTTTGGTGTGTGTCCTCAGCTTCGCCAGTATATCACAAGATTACAACAAAATTCCACACAACTGCCCAAAAGGATAAAATAACATAATGGCATTTCATATCTGAAAGGTCAAAGGTTATTCACCGTGATGTCAGTGTATGAGCGTGGACAGGCTGTAAACAGCAGCTTGGCTGTTTGTCCTGTGCAGCAGCGATTTCAGTTATAATTTGTTTTTCTCTCCTTTTTTTTTTTTTGCTTGTATTTTCCGCTCTGGCGGTGAATACCAGGAAGAAAAAATGTTCTCTAAGCACAGTTGGCCACCGTTGCCAAACCATGATGTGAACTGAACCACAACCAAACCTCACTGTGTTCTTGTTTTGGCCACAGGAGCAGAGCGCTTCAGCGCCAACATCAGGGATATGACCGGCTACAGCCCTCTTCCTTTTTTCAACCTGTGCTGGAAATGCTTGACCCCGATCGTGTGCACTGTGAGTAACCTCCACCCGCTGACCTGCATTCCACTTTGTTATGAGCTGTTTGCTGTGAAGTAGGATGTCCATTAGCACAGGTGTGGGATTTCATACAGATTCCACCTTCCACCTCTCAGGAAAATATCAGGGTTCATCTGTGTGCCACTTGTGTGTCTCTCTATCAGTGAGGTTGGCTTTTTATTCCACCACCTCCAGAGCAGAAAATGAATCATGAGCTCCGTTGGCAGGACTCAAGAAGCACTGGATGCGAGCAGTTTCCAAAAGAGTTGAAACACTGTTTGACATGTAAATGGAAACTGAATGCAAATAATTTCAGGCTACATTCAACTGAAACAGAAGAAAGACAGCATGTCAAAAGTTATTTGGAAAAATGTATTCTGCTTTTCAATTTGATGCCAGCAACACATTCAAGAAAGCTGCAGTTTGGGGACACACTTCCCGCTCCAGATACTCGTTTTTAGAAAATACTCTGAAGTCTTTGGGAATTGACAAGACCAAATTGCTGCTACGAACTATTCACAGCCTCCTTACCCATGTTTTTGTTTGCTAATGCTCCAGATGTTTTCGATAGGTGACTGGTCTTGACTTTGGATTGGTCACTTACAGCTGTGCCAAGGTGTTGTTATACGAGCAGAACGTGGTTTGACAGTTTTGCTTGGGATTATTGTCCTGTTATCTGACCCAGTTCTGCCAAGATTTACCTGTTAAACAGAGGGCCTGAAATTTGAGTTTAGAATATTTTGTTATATAAGTTCATGATCAACTCGATCACTGCAAGGAGTCCAGTCTTGTCAAGCCCAAATCATCACCCCTCCACCACCGTGCTTGACAGTTGTTATGTGCTGATATGCTGTATTTCTCTTGCTGTGCATCATAGTCAAATGTCTCCACTTTGGTCTCTGTCCAAAGGACATTGTTCCAGAAGTCTTGTGGTTTGCACTCGGCTGCTACCTTCCCTGTTAATTCCTATGGATGCAGTAAGGGTGTGCTTAGTTTTCCGCGTGACCACATAGAGTCCTGTGAAAACTCTTTTCACATGATTGTTTATGCACTAGCAGCATTAACAGTCCCATCAGTGATACGATGGTTTAAATCACCCATTCTCTGCTCAGTAATGCGCTCGATAACATCTTACATGCTGAGGTTTGAATCGTGCTCTGAAAACATTGAATGTTTGTCCTCTTTAGGATGCAGAGTCAGTGCTTTCCAAAAAGAAGTTCCAGTCTTATTTAGTCAGACCATCCTTAAATCAGCTGTGGCCCAAAGACGGCAGCATCGCCTCTCTTGTTTATAGAATTGTTTTGTTGTTGTTTGGTTGTGAGGGTTTCTAGATACTTTCTGAGGTTTAACTTGCAATTTTCAAGTATTTTTAAGCCCATGAAATGATTTCCACTACAGAATTGTGTCTTTTTTTTAAATGCAGCACTGCCTTAAACCATAAAAATCATTGGTTTTCAGCCTTGAGTCATTTAATGATAATCTGTTTGTTCTTTGAAATCTTATTTTGAGAAACTTCTTTGTTTCTTCACTTGTTAGGTTAAATATGGGGCTTCGGCGTTTTGGAGATCACTGCGTTCTGGTTTGATCCGTATTTTACGACCTTTCCCAGGGTTGTTGGGGTTTCTTTGTTTTTGTCCACGTAGTTGTAATTTAGTATAAAAATATAATCAGCAACTATTTAAATTCAAACACGTTTTGCACAGATGAAAATCTGGGAGAGGTACTGCATGTTTTTATTGTGCAGCAGAGGTGTTTTACTGCCTTTGGACAGAGCCAGACTCTTTCCCGGTCTCATATTTATTGAGAGCATTAGGAGACATCTCATCGACCACATAACAGCGAATGAGTAAATAGCCACCTGTTCGTCTACATCCAGCTGCTATTAAAGGGCTCTCAGGGAGGGTATTTATCGCTGCTGCTGTTTAACTGGGAAACACTGATTTACCATTTTTGGCCTAAAATGTCTAAGCCTAGACCTTTAGTATTTACCCCGTCCTCCTTTCTCCCCTCTTCAGGCCACATTTATATTTTCCCTGGTGCGCTGGTCACCACTGAGCCTGGGGAAAGGACTGGTGGCTCCAGTATGGGCCACAACGCTGGGCTGGATCCTTACCCTCTCATCCGTTTCTCTGCTTCCCATCTGGGCCATCTACGCCCTGGTCACTACCCCGGGAACCCTGACACAGGTGATACAATGTGTTTTTCCTGCTGTTGGATGTGAAACTGTTTTGTGCCTTTAATGACACTGATCCACAGTCAGCTAACTGCAACCTTTCTATCCCGCAGCGCTTCCAAATCCTGTGCAGCCCCGTTGAAACCCCGTCACTGACCTTCCACCACCTCTCCAACCAGTCAGCGATCCCCTCCAGCCCCAGTCTGCCTCTCACTGAGAAGTCAAAGGCACCGTTAAAAGAAATCATCTAGGACAAGATGACCCGACAGACACTTGACAACAATGTAACAGTGGCTGCTGCTCGGTCAGTCGGGTGTGTCAGGCCGGTGGGTCAACTTTAGAGCTAATGCTGCTGGATACCAACAGAGGGGCTGGATCCTCATCAGTCTGTACTTGTTGACTAAATGTTGTAATCAGCTCAAAAGGTGATCCTTCAATTATGGGCTCTCTGAAGGGATTCAGAGGACATCCACATCATCTACAACAGCCTTCATCTACAGGAGCATTCAGATGATAAAGCTGATATATTTTCCACATATTTAACTTTAGATGGTTATTTTGAATTAGTTCAGTGAAAACGTCAGTTAAAGTAAACGAAACTAAACAAGACCTACCTGAACGCACCATCTAGCTGCTATTGGAATAGTTTCTTCAGGTTGGAGCTTTCTACAGAGGGTCCAGCCCTGAACTGGGACACAGTTTGTTTAATCTTTTGCACCAGACCCACACCCTGCCTGCCAGAGCTGGTTATTGTAAAACAGCACACCCTTCTGGCTTTGAATCATGTTATCTCTTTACCTGCTTTTTTTCCTGTTGTCTCAGTTTATTCATGTAATTAAGGACCATATAATTATAGCTTCTGCTGGCTGTCTGCGCGCAGGACTAATGTTCCCTTTATTTGCCAGCAGTCATACATACATAGAGCTATACTCTCTATGAGAGCCTGAGAGATTACTGTTTGCGTTAGCATGACTGCTTTGCTTTGGAGTCCACTAAAAGAGTGCATCAATTCATTGGGGTGAAGGTATAAACTGAAATGACTCCATGAGTCAGGTGTGTTATGCAGTAATTTATAGGGATGGGTTGTTTTTTTTTCTCATGCTTCACCCTCTGTGATGGCAATATCATGACATTTGAATGGATCATAACACGTCTTACCCTCAGACCAAGTAGAGAAGACATTCAGTCAAGTCCTTTTTATTGCTGCCAACGCACAAGTGCTTGAGATCAAGTGCAGCAATCGGTTTTTATCCATCACACGTCTTTGTTGTTAAAAAAGTTAATTACTGTTGTTTTTGTTTTGGGGTTTTTTGTTACTTCCTGTTGCAATTGTGCAGTTTTTATAAAGATTTGAGGCATTATTTAGACAGCTGTGCACTGCAGGGAAACATGCATACAGCCAGCGTGCAGTACTGCAGTACTGCTGCTGCGACTGTTTTGTCAGAAAAATATATCTGACTTTATTTTTTAATTTTGTACATCACTTTTGAGTTGAAATGTTTTTAGTTCTCCGACCTCTTCATTGTGATTTTCTCTGCGGCTCTAACATGTGAACGCAGTAGGGATGTGTAGACTTCTTTGAAGACAGCGTGTAAATGGTAGTAGAGATATGTTTACAACATAGAAAACTGACACCGGGAGTGCGATGAAGGAATGTGTCCTAGTTGAACAACTTCAGTTCCTTATGTTTGGACTTGAAATGTAAATCAAGAATATGTTTTAATTATTTACACTCTACTTTCCTTCCTGTTTTTTTTCTATCACCGTTCAGCCTAGTGGAGGCGACGTCTCCAGTAACTTAATGTGCTTTAGGACACAACCTGTCCTTCACTGGAAACGCTTCTTCTTGAGCATTTGTGATGTGTTCAAATGCAGTATGTTCGAAGATATAAAGAGACTCTTATGGAAACTTGAAACTGCTGTCATTCAAACCTGGATGTCTTTCTGATTGACTTCAGATTGATCCAAGTGTGTCATCATCTCTGTTTACAAGTGTATGCATGTGCCTCTTTATTTTGAAATCCTCCATCTGTACTGTTATTTTCTTTTCTAAATGACTATATATTAATATACATATATATATATAAACATTGTGGACATGAGCGTTTGTGTCGACTGTTTATTTCAGTTCGTGTGACAAGCCGTGTGTGTGCGTGCAGGTGTGTCGCCGGGAGGCCCCGGGAGGCGTCGCGGTCTCCCTCAGTGGGGCGATAACAGATGCTGAGGCCACACCTGGCTTCTACAAGGAGGGTGGACGAGCGGAGGCGAAGAAGTGAGGAGAGAGGTGGAGGAAAAAGGAACAAATGCCGTGATTAGTGTTCTCCTCATCCTGATGCGAATTGCTGGTTTAACATCCGTGAAAGGATAGAAGTCAAGGAGAGATGGAGTGTGTGTGTGAGGAGGAGGAGGAGAGGGTGTCATGGAGACTAAAGAGGGAGGGAGAGCAGCAGCGGGTGGGGAGGAATTCAGACAGCAGCACTTAGACAGAGTCCGGCGGTTATGTAAAAGGCTCGGTTTGTCAATTAACTGTATTGGAGTCCCTCCCCTCACAGCCACCAGAGGAAGCGGGTTGGTCCTCCACACACACGTGGCTCAGCACGAAGGGTTCACAAACACACACATCTCGTTTTGGTGACGTGCAAAACTGAATGCAGCCTCCTTTTTGCACATGTGATCCGGGTTACTATGTAACTGTGTGTGTGTGTGTGTGTGTGTGTGTGTGTGTGTGTGTGTGTGTGTGTGTGTGTGTGTGTGTGTGTGTGTGTGCAGGGAAAACGGGGGAGGGTTTATGTCCATATGGTTGCTTTGGCATACGTCTCTGTTTCACATGATGTGGATTAAAAATGATCCAGTGTGCTGAGTGTGTGAGATTCAAAAGAGGAGAGAGGAAGAGGGAGGGAGAGAAGAAGAGAGGAGGACGCTGCAAGGATGCGAGCCAAAGCATGTGTCTGTGCGTTGTTTCAGTGAATGCTTTGAAAGATGCTGGAGAAAAAGTTCGTTTCTGCTCAGGCTCACTGCCACCAGCTCGCAGCTGCAGCACTTTTTCATCACACGTATTTAAAAAATTTAAACATTTTGGCCACATTACTTCCCGGGACTAGATATCTGAAACCCTGCCCATGCACTTACAGGAAAAGTCACATCTCCGACACGTTGACTTGCAGATATACTGGAAATAGACAGCTCTCAGCCACACGAGCACTGATGGTCCGGCTTGTATCAAAGATCCTATAGTCATGCACACACTTTTTGCCGCAATACTCTTGACAGCTTGGTGTAAAGTAGAAGCACTTGGAGGGGGAATCGAGATGAAACTTGAGGACAGGGAGGAGAGAAAGGGGGGGGGGGGGGTGGTTGCATAACAGCTGGGTGATTTGCACGTGAAGTTGAGCTTGATATTGGATCCGCTGAGCAGTGGTGGTGCTGTCTTCAGGTCTGTGGGACTCTATAGCACAGGCTTTAACACTCAGCAGCAGAGCCGTAACAAAGATATGAGGAGGTCACGAGCTCAAGTCCCCCACCCAGCCACCCCCACTAAACACACGACTTTGCACACTTTGTAACAATTTGTGATTATTCTCTAAATATTTAAGTTAGTCATTTACAAGTTTTAGAAAGTAAAGCGCTCCTCAGTGTGGGATGTTTGGTTCAAATGTGGATCGTACCATGGCGGGATTTGACAGGGGGTGTTCCAGGGTTTATGGTGGCGGTGCACTGTGTTCCCATTTTGGGCCGAGTTTCCGCTGTCCACCTACACGACCCCCACCCCCATCACACAGCTGCGTGCCAGCCAGCACTGCCCACACCGCTCAGTTGTCCAGAAAGCTTTTGGATTATGGCTCTTTAGGAGGGCTGACAAGCTCTCTCACCGTCCGACGCAGCAAAGTTGAAATGTAATATCTGTTCTCAAGTTCTGCACAGAGAAGGAAGAAGAGTAGGAGGGGGGGAGTGTATCCACGAAGAGAGGCCTTCCTCTTAGCACACAGACACACACTGACCTCCCCCTTCGCTGGTGTGTGAAGGTAATAGCTGTTAGGTGAGTCAGCGAATGAGCAGTGTCTTGGAAGACTTTTTTTTTTCTTTTCTTTTCAGAAAAGCCACTCTCCTGTTTGGCTGCCCTCTGAGAGCATGTTTGTTTGTGCATGAGTGAGACGTGGTGACTTCAGCCCCAGCAAGAGGCTAAATCCCTCTCAGCACACAAGTATGACATCCCGTTGGCAATACCACACACACACACACACACACACACTCCAGGCCCCTGAAAAGGTACAATAAATAATCAAGACAGGTCCTGGGGCAGTATCGGGCACAGCCACACACCTGCAGAGTCACACACACACACACAACACACACACACACACACTTTTTCCCCCCTCCCACCACCTTTACATTCTCAGAACCAGTTGGAGCAATACAGCACCTACTGTATGCACGCTCACAGATTTCCCTCCATTGCTTCCGTTTCCTCCTCAAACACACACACACGCAGCATTAAATGTTCTCACACGGGGAACAGTGAACTCCCAGAGTTCTTATTCAGGAGCGGCCATAAATTATCTATTCCGCTTTAAGTTTTCTGAAAGTCTCCTTTCAAATCCTGCCGCCCTTCAATTATTAAAGTAGTCAAAGTGGTAAAAGTGTTAAAAATAACAGGCTGGCATTTAATGGAGTGGTGTCGGAGTTCACTTTAAGGGGGGGAGAAGCAACTTGTTTTTTTGTTTTTTGGGTGAAGTTTTTAATGTAAACTGGAAGTTGGTGTTGAAAGCTTAAAACTGATGAATGCATAAGTTTTAGATTTTCATTATTTCTTCACAGCCACGAGTGACTTAAAGATAATAACTGCCTCCTCATTCCTTTGCTGAGGCAACAGAAAATCCTCCAGTGACAGCATTGTTACGGTTTCCCTCCTCTCCTCTCCTCCAGCACTTGACTTTACTCTGATTTGAGGAAGAGAGCGAGAGACAGAGAAAAGAGGAGGGGGGTGGAGGAATGGTGATTGAGCGCAAAGGGGGCAGGACTTTTTCCTCTCCGGGTCCTATTAAGAGCAAACTTTGTGTTTTTGTTCTCCAAGTTCAGCTCGGTGCTCTCCAGCCTGCGCACAGTTCCTCTCTGCTGCTCTTTTTTTCTTCCCTTTTCTGTTTTTTTCTGTTTTTTTCTTGGTTTTTTTTTTTTCTTCCTTTATGGTTTTATTTGCCTGCCTGTTGGTGAATGCTGTGTGCTTTTGGATGGGAGCTGTGGACACCGAGAGGATGCGCATTTTGGAGGAACAAGCACTCAAAGTTGTCTTCTCCTCTGGTCCAGGTTTGTTTTAGTGGATTCGTAGATGTTTGTCACGTTGGAATGAACAATGGTGCAGCTCCTGGGTGCTCTGACCGGGAGCATGCTCTGGTTTCGGCTACTGCTGCTGTGCGTCGTGGAGTTGGAGCTGGAAGCCGGGCTTGCCACTTTCCAGGGTTTCTATCTTCCACCTGCGAGCGGCTCGCCTCTGACACCTGCCCGGAGGACAGACGGGGTTGTGCGGACTATTGACCGGATTTACCACGGGGGAGGGAGGGTTGGCTACCTGGTGTACCTGGATGAGAGCCGCTTTCAGCTGGACATGGAACGAGACGAGTCGGTGCTGTCTCATCACTTCAGCCCCCAGTATGTGCTCGCCATGATGGGACAGAGCCCCGCGCTTCTGCAGAGGGAGTGCGTGTACCGCGGGACCGTGAACTCCAACCCGGAGTCCCTGGCCGTGTTCAACCTCTGCGGAGGAGGTCTCGAGGGCTTCTTCGCAGTGAAGGACGCGCGCTACACCGTCACCCCCATCGTCAGGGCAAAAGGACACGAGCATGACGTGCGCGCCCTGCAGGACAAGGATGCGGAGAGCGCGCTCCACGTGTTCACGCGCGAAAGTTTCAGCTTCGAGGAGATGAGCGAGGGCCGCGAGAGCTGCGGGACGCGCGACGGGCGCAAGAAACGCAAACGCCGGCGCAGAGGTCGCGGGAAGGGTAGACGGGAACGCGAGGGGCTCGCTTTGGAAGCCGAAGATGAGCGCGGGCGGAGATGGTGGAGCCGGCTCGCCACGGCACCCTCCCCGGAGCCGGGCGCACGGCGCAGGAGGTCGGTGTCTCGCGCCAGGTACGTGGAGCTGCTCCTGGTGGCGGACGAGACCATGACTAAGAAGTACGGAAAGGACTTGAACCACTACTTGCTCACGTTGGCCTCCATCGCCTCTAAGCTGTACGGGCACGCCAGCATCGAGAACCCCATCCGGCTGTCGGTGGTCAAAGTGACCGCGGTGACCGACAAGGAGAAGGGATTGGAGGTGACCAAGAACGCGGCGGCGACGCTCAAGAGCTTCTGCAAGTGGCAGAACCAGCAGAACCCGCTGGACGACGACCACCAGCACCACCACGACGCCGCCATCCTCTTCACCAGGCAGGTAAACAGACAGCCCCCTCCCTTATTTATTTATGTTTCTCTTTTTTATTTTACGCGCCTCCACCTGCCGCTTCTCCGCTTGCGCGCTCGCATAGAGACCGAGGCAGCTGTTGGAGTGTGACGACACAGTTTGTTTTGATTTCGATGGCGCACGCGGGGGCAGCTGGTTCACTATAACCAAGGAGCTCACACACGTCACATATTCGTCTTTGAATATGAAGAAATGTCACGTTATTCTGTGTTTTAATCGATTTCCCTAAATATAAACCCCGAAGGTCGAAACAGCAACGACAGTTTGCCCGCGTGTCTCTGTGTTCACACCCCTGTAGTGTTTATTTTCCTGCTCCTTGTGTTTTCCTCCCATCTTCTGTTCTGCTGAAACTCGCGTGCGTAAATCGAGCGCAGCGTGTGTGAAAACGGCCATAAAAACTGTATTTCCTGCCCCTGGTGTTTTTCTGGGCAGGCCCTTCTGTCTCCATCCCACCCACCCCCATCCTCTCATCCCGTAACCCTCCCAGTCCCCTGACAGCCCCAAAAAGCCTTGCAGTCTGTGTGTCCCAGTATTGGAGACTTGAAATCAGCTGCAGGGTGCAGAGCAGAACTATCCCTAAAAAAAAATTTCTAAATTCCCCCTGAAGCAGCATTTAATTAGGTAGCTATCCCAGATTCCCCCCCCCCCCTCTTTTTTTTCTTCTTCTTCTTCTCTTTCTCTCATCACTCCTGCCTGCACATTTTTTTCCCCAGTTACTTTTCCAGTGTCTGTCAGCTGGAGCCTGGGAGCTGTCAGAAAAACAAACACATCCACCCTGTGAGAAGCCCTGCGCTTTACTGAGACCACACTCTTCTATCCCTTCTTTCACCATCCCTTTCTCTCCTCCTACTCCTTCCCTAAATGTCTGGCCTGAAGCCGCAGGGCAGCAACAGCAGATCTGCATTTTTCACCTCTCCGGGTGTGGCTTTGTGGTGGTTTTAGCTGCAGTGTCAGATGGCTTCGCCTTGGATTGCGGTGGGTTTAAGTCATGCAAGGTCTTGTCATGGCTTGGGCTAAAAAAAAAAAAGAAAATAGCATTGGTATTACTTCGGATCTCCTGCACAAGACAGCCGGTAGTACATACCTGAGGTCAGCACAGCTGGCAGAGTGGCACAGTTTCTGTGCGCCAGCCACCTCGTGGCTCCTCTGCCACTACACCTGCAGGGGTGTGACTGAGAGTGAGCTCAGGCAGGAGGAAGTGGCATCCTTGGGCGCTTGGGTTTGGCAGGCTGGACGGGCACGGAAACACTAATCCAGATACTCAGGCAGACTCGGGACAGACAGGCAGACTCAGAATGGACAGGAATTTTTTATGAAACATGACAGGCCGTGTACTGTGACTTCTTTCCAGCTGTTCTGCTGCTTTGATCTCATTAAAATACCCATGCTCACACTGGCATAACACATCCATCAGAGTGTCAGTGTACTGGTTAAAGTCGCCTTTTCATCTCCAGCATGCTATAGATAAGATTACAGTCATGCACAGTTTGAAACTTCAGAGTTATATCATGTACATTCAGTCCATTTCTGTCCTCACAGGTTACAGTCCACATGAATGCACCTCCCAGGACTAATTATCAGACTTCAAGACAACTAAATTTCCCTTTTCAAGGGACGGAAAGGCACATGTATGTTCCTAAAGAGCGAAAGGTCCATATTTCCACAGTTTGTTCTAGAATTTAAAGTGCAATATTAAGAGAGAAACACAAAAGAAAAGCATATGTGTATATATATATATATGTGTGTGTGTGTGTGTGTGTGTGTGTGTGTGTGTGTGTGTGTGTGTGTGTGTACATATATATTTATTTAAGTTTGAACCTTTATGTCACTCCATGTGATGTGAGATAAAGCTTTGAGTCAGTCTGTACTCCCTCCACTGTTCAAGTGACAAACCACTGTATACCTAAAGATGCAATAACATAGTTCCAATATGATCCTCACTATATCACTCAGCACAATATTTTAGTGTCACCTCTCACGGCTCCTGCATTATTCACAAACCTGTCTCTGGGTCTCTTTCACACCCATCTCACCTTCACTGCTGAACCTGGAGGTCATACAGTGGATTCAGCCTCCCAGCGGTGCTTTTAATCATCCGTAACATAACGAAGTCCTCCGATGAACTTCATAAGGTGGGTTCTTGATTTCTATCTGTCTCACCTCTGCAGGACAAATGAGCCCAGTCGCTGCTAAATGCGGTTAATGTGTGCGGTGAGCATTAGCACAATCAGGTAATGCATGACCTAGCTTTCGGTGGGTCGTGATTTTAACAAGCCAAAGAGAAGTTTCTGGCTATTAGAGTTGTTACGGGACAGGTCGACAAGCAGGGCCACACTGCTGCAGAGGTGCTGCAAAGAGTGAAAAGATGCTGACATCATGAAAAATGTCTGCTTCGTGAGAAAGAATATTTTGCTGTCAATTGTTGCATAAGAATTGAGCTTAAGAGCAGCAAATTCTACACACAGAATGCAGCTATTAATGTTTCCACTAACTGAGGGGGTGCCAGCAAGAAAATAACTTGATTGGCCTCAATTACTTCATACCTTGTTGCTTTTTGCCTTGAAAAAGAAGAACTATTTTCTCAGGAACAGAACTTGTAGGCCAAATGGAAACGTCACGGGGAAAGACAAGTTCGAATGTGGCTTTGACTGAGCTCAAAGTTCCTTGTAAGCTCCATCTCACCGAATGTCAGAGGTATCAAATAATAAGAGGACGCTGGTTTTCATGTGAAAATCTTTCATCTGTGTATTCAGAGTGAAACTGTGATGCAGAGCCCAATTATTGCCGTGCGACAAAATAGAACCAAAGCTCACAGTGACCGCAGAGTCAGGCCGCTCCATTGTTCCCACACGAAAGGGCCAGATCGCACGGGGGCCCCTTTTGTGGTTGGGTCCAATTACTCCAACACCCAGTACCCGCAGTGTGCTGACCCGTGTGGCCGTGTCACCCAGTTCCACACATACCAGCACAAGAATAATACAACGGCTACATTGAACGGGACTTTGGACACTTTTGTGTGTATTTGGCTGTGTTGTGTACAGTAGACAAAGCAGTACTATAAGGAAAGCATGAGCGCAAAACTGTGGATATACTGGCGTGCATATGTGTTCATGTTGCCATTTGGGGGGTGGGTTTCACTCACTTCAAACATTTGCATCAATATTGCTCCTACCCTATGACCAACACTTGCCGACAGTGGGAAGGAAAAACTCTTTTCACAGGAAGAAACCTCCAGCAGAACCAGGATCAGGGAGGGGCAGTCGTCTGTCACGGCTATTGGGAGGGAGACAAGAAAAAAAACACTGTGGAAGAGAGCCAGAGATTAATAACAACTAATGATTAAATGGAAAGTGGTGTATAAACAACAACAAGTTAGATAAATGCATATATTAGGGGAAAATACTGTATGATAAATGTCTTAACAGCATTAATCCTCATGTGCCAGTGAGAAACACATTACACCATCCATTCCCTCCACACGGTTGTAGTCATTTGCCCTCTGGCAGTATAAACACGTGTATAGTTTGGAGCCCCCCACCCCTTTCCTGTGCACTTGCCTCCACTCCTCTCCAGCGTCCATACATTGAAGTGTACATTTCCCAGCCCTCGCCCCCGTCACAGCCAGTTACTCTATTTGTTTTCAATGCTCTTGATATTTCACATGTGCTTTACTTCGTCTGGCATATGTTGACAACCTGCAGACAGCTTTTAGATTCCAAACTTTCGACCCCCTCGCAACCCCCCGCCCCCCATGTCTGTCTGTCGACATTACATAACTAGCCCAGGAGTTTGGTTTGTCCCATGCCAACAAACGAACCTCGCCCTCTTCACCCTCAAGATGCATCGGTGACTTTAAAACACACTCCTGTTTGCAGTCATTTCCTAAAGTTTCCTTTGATTCTGGACTAAAGGCCAATTCATGTGACACAACAAATTAAAAATAACTCCATTTATTCACTCCACCAAACTATTTATTTTCTCATTAACTGATAAGCAGTTTTTCTTTTGAACTGCACCAAGTGCAACTTAATCCATCATGTGTGTTTCTTAACTCTTATCTGCCTTGCTGTTGTGTGCCACCTTCAAAAGCAGGGACTATGGCATCCTCATACTGGTTATTTATTTCTTTAAAGTATAGAACTGAAGTGCTTCTGTTCTTTGATTAACTATGGTGTTCCCCAAGGATCATTACTGGGACCACTGTTGTTCAGTGTGCAAGTGCTGCCACATTGTCAAATCCATCTACACTGATGACACACAGACATTTCTAGTAGTTCTTCCTAGACTTTGAAAGTAGAGGTTTACTTGTAAGGAATCATTTGGGTGCATTTGAACATTCTTCAGTCAAAAGTTTTCAAGGATGTCTCCATTAATCTCAAGGTAATGGATCTAAATGGATCTAAAATCAGGTGAGAAAAATGTAGCAACCGTTGAGACTAGTCTGTTTCTGATGGGATGTAAGGATTTTGGAGGCAAAGCCTTGCTAGATAGGTTATGCACATGTTCGGGGTAATTTTAGACATGCTAACAAGCTCATTACAAAGTATCTCAACTGCTTAGTTGAAAGTCTTTAATGTGGTTGCAAATCTTTTGTACTTAGCGCAAAGAACCATCAGCTAAGGCCGGGGTGAATGTCAGTTTTCAAAGGTATTTGGTCATATGTTAAAGTGGACACTCCTTCCTTCTTATATTTTATCCTATTTTCAAGAAAATCTAAATACATAAGGACATTTTTTTTTACTAATAATGAACAGTATGACTGTAAAATAGTCTCATTTTGTGCATACCAAAGACTATAAAGAACAAGAGCAACCTACTAAATGGTTATTATTTACCTTTTGACGAATATGTGTCAGCTTTTGGTCAGCGTTACTCACTGGTGGCGAATCATTCGGAACCATTACGGTCAGTGTTTGTAATTAGGATTGCTGGAAATCAACCTGCAGCAGGTTTCACAGAGTGAGCTGAACTCTCTCTGCGAGAGGGACTGCTCTGTGTGTTTGGGTCTAGCCAACTGTTTGTTTAGCCTCGGCTTAGACTGCAAGTGGTCTTGTACCTCACACACACACAGACACATACACACTGACACACTGCTCTGATCGTCTCTTGACCTTTGCAACCAGCTTGCCACCTGTTCTCCTGTTATTTCTGCCAATATTGCCGTAACTCCTTGTCCTCTCAGTTCTTCTCCTTAATTTCCGGCAATCCTCCATCCTTTCCCAGCTGTGAGTGATTCTTGAACTTATTTTTCTTTACCCGCCCTGCTTTTCTTTTTCTCTGCATGTCTGCAGAGGCCTTCGAATGAAAGCGAGTTTAGGAAGTCTTGGCAGAGGGAAGAAGTAGAAAATATGCTCAGTTTTGGGGGGAATTTCCTGTATTATTCACTCGTCACTATTTATCAAACAGGAGATTCCAATTTTTCACCCGCTTGTTACACGGGGTTATATCAATGAGAGGCATGTACACAAAAAAAGGAGCGGAACAAAAACAGCTCTCACATTAATATCTGGGAGGGGATGAATTAATAAATAAATGAAATGGAAAAGGGGTGTAAAGCGCAGCGGGGTGAAAGAGTATGGGAAAAGGGGAGAAGAGAAAGCCAAAATATGAAGGCTAACTTCTCTATAAGTCCTCGGTTTCTGAGCAAAATAAACAAGCTTCCTTTTGTAGTTTTCAGGCCTTTCCACACACAGGCAGAAACTTCAGTTTTGCTCTAGTTAGCCATCCGTGCAGTCAGAATCAGCCTTTGTTTGCTTCCTCTTTCATCCAGGAACTAATTGGCAAAAGCACATGCGGTCTTCCTGTATCTGTGTGCATTGTGAATTTCCAGTAAAATGCTATATATGTTCCATGTCCTTAATTGTATGCACTTACAGCTATCTGAGTGTGTGTTTCTGTGCGAGCAGGTCCCACCCAGTCAGTCATGTGTGTGAGTGCAGAACACAAGGCAGTTTGTTCCAAACCGATCGGCCCGGAACGGGTAAACACCCTCCCCACAGAGCCTCTCACACACGACCCAGCAGGCCTGTCAGCACCATTTAACATGACAATTCATCCTCTCCATGGGACATGTGTGTGTCTGCGCGTGTGTGGAAATGCATGAATCTCAGTCTCCATATATGTATGTGCAACTACGTGCCGAACGCATATTTTTTAAGCATGTCCCGTTGGACTGTACAGGCTCATGTGCAGGCCTGCGTGTACTGATGGAACGATTTGCCGATTGATTTTAGCACTCAGTGCAGCCAGGCGGCGCCGCCTGAGGCATCATCTGCATGGACATGTGTGGGAATCAAAACAAAGATCAATACTGTGTACTCTGGCAAGGCAGACAGACAGATGGTGGAGGAGAGAGTGAGCAGGGAGAGCAAAAAAAGTGCATATTAAAATCATTTTAGCTTGAAGAAAGGTGCCAAAGAACAATGACAGGCACATCTTTAATCTGGATCAATCAGCACACTGGATTTAACAACAGCTTTTGAGAAATTAACATATTGTGTTGTGGTTAAAGACATTAGAAGTAAATTGTGAACAGCTGGGACTTACTGAAACTTTTGTGTATTGTGTTGCAGATACATCCACCATAATTGGAAGTCACCTTGTACACTTGCACAATAATACCTTAACTATCCCATCTAGAGGTACAACCAGTATAGCTGCCCTCTATCCAAGATGAGAAGCAGAAGTTCTTCTATACAGCCTTTGGTTCAAACAGGTAGCTGGTGACTGAAATGGGAAACGCAACGACACCTGTAGCTCTTGCCATAGACTGTAGATAAAAGATGGGAGTAGCAACTAGTATCTGAGCTTCTCATTTTGAAACCTTCAGCATTTTGCCTCCCGTCATGTTGGTGTAATGACTCACAATATTTGGACAAGAGGACAAAAGACTTCATAAACGGCCTACACCAAACAGCAATCCATATTATTTGTCAAATAATTCCAGTGAAAGCAAAATGGGAAACGCAACAACACCATAAACCAGGCCCAGCTCAGTGGCTAGCGGGCGCGAGGCCTTGCAGGTGACATTGGCCTGTGTCGACACACCATAAAAAATAGTTCAACCACGATACAGTTGTAGAGTTGGAAACTATCCACGATGAACAAAATCAAGCTGTAAATATCCTTTTATAGTCTGTATAGTGGGGTATTTTAACATGCAGTTGGCTTCATTCTGTAGCCACATAGGTAGCGTGTTGGTTTTGGAAAGTGAAGAAGAATGACGTAAAACCAAACAATCATATGACCTCCTATGAGCAAGCACTTTGGCGACAGTGGGAAGGAAAAACTCCCTTTTAACAGGAAGAAACCTCTGACAGAACCAGGCTCAGGGAGGGGCGGGGCCATCTGCTGCAGCCGGTTGGGGTGAGAGAAGGAAGATAAAAGACATGCCTTCTCTAAAATCTGAGCAATAAACTGTAATTCTGAGATGGGTTTGTTACTGGCAAGAGGAGAGAAGGGTCAACCTTGGGTTTTTTTGTTTTTTTGTAAAAGTGGTCGGAGGACAGCATTCCTAAAATAAGCAGGGACTTTGCTAGACACTGGTGAAGCGTTGATTATGGCGAGTACACGGGGACCAGTAGATTAAAAGGCATTTTTGAACTCATGGAGCTTCCTCCTACATCACTCGTAACTTCTCCTCCCCCAGCATGAGAGGACTGGTCCCTGCAACAAGCCGACCGTTTAGCTTCTTCAGCAAGTGGATGATTTCTATGCTGGAGCAGACTCGAGATCCAGAGTTTCGAAGTAGCTTTACCTATATTTCATTTAATTGTGATGAACTACAGATTATCTTAGACCTCATATCTTGAGATTGAGTATGAATCCCGTTATTTATTTGTTATTAGCTTTTGATTTAAATGTGCAGTATTTTTTTTGTCCAGGACCTCTGTGGCCACCACTCCTGTGACACGCTGGGCATGGCGGACGTCGGCACCATCTGCTCTCCAGAGAGGAGCTGCGCCGTCATCGAGGACGACGGGCTTCACGCCGCATTTACCGTCGCCCATGAGATAGGTAGGCATGGATACACACACACAGCAACACAAAGATGTAAACAAGCCAGGGCTTGCACATGCACATCTGTCAGCACTCTGTCTTCCTCTCGCTGATTAATCTCACACCAGTGTTCCCTGATGTCATACCACTGATAACATTAGGTGTGTTTTCTTTTCTCATTCTTGCTGCATGTGCAAATCTGAGACAAGTCCTTCAGGGGGAAAAACAAAAATGTCCTCTCTCGTTGTGACTCAGGTCACCTGCTTGGTTTGTCCCACGACGACTCCAAGTTCTGCGAAGAGCGCTTCGGAGTGAACAGCGACAAGCGGCTCATGTCCTCCATTCTCACCTCCATCGATGCCTCCAAACCCTGGAGCCGCTGCACCTCAGCAACCATCACCGACTTCTTCGACGACGGCAACGGTGAGCGTGGGAGAAGATGCACGACAGCAATGCTTGTAATTTCTTTCTAAAAGTGAGAACTTTTCCCAGGCTGCCACCTCCAAATTGCATCCATGTGAATTTGACTGGTGATAGCTATCACTGAGAGCTGTTTACTACCAAGCAAAGCAATAATCTCTATTAATAGAGGCTTATTTACAATCCTGTTAAGTTCTTTAAAGAGCAGTTGCAGTGCAGCCAAAGATCAGGATGAGTCATGCTTTGCATTCCAGTTTGATCAGGCAGTTTTATTCATGACGACCATAAAGCACCACAGTTTGCTGAATTTTTGCTCAGCGTTTCCATGACTTTCGGCGTATTTCATGGACCAACAGCATGATTTAAGGCTTGACAGCATGTGCTGCTGCTCCAGCACTTTTATTGAGTGATAGGTCATAATGGCCTAGTTTATCTGTCAACTGAAAGAAGCATTCGTACACCAGTGCACAAACAGTATGCACGGCACAGATCTTTAAAAACACCTCCTTCCTCCACAGCCGAATGCCTCCTCGACTCGCCCCGCCAGGCCCTCCTCGGCCCCGAGGAGCTCCCGGGGCAGAGCTACGACGCCGTACGCCAGTGTCGCCTGGCCTTCGGCCCTGAGTACACGGTGTGCCCGGGCATGGACGTATGTTCGCGGCTGTGGTGCGCAGTGATTCGCCAGGGACAGATGGTGTGCCTGACCAAGAAGCTGCCGGCAGTGGAGGGAACGCCCTGTGGAAAGGGTCGCATCTGCCTGCAGGGAAAGTGCGTGGACAAGACCCGCAAGAAGCACTACTCGGTAAGAGGGATGGATGGATGGTGTTGGAGTCTAAGGTAAAAGACGCAGAGACAGAAGGAATTTGTCAGGAGAGACAAAAGGGAGTCGATAGAAATAGAGTTCTTTTTATAGCTCGCAAGCTGATATTTTAGGATCTCATTCCCACATTGTTTGTAGGAGACAAAGAGAAAAAGTATACACTTCATATGTAGAGCACACAGGGGTGCTTTGGAGAGCGCATGGAAGTAGAAAGTCAGTAAAAAAAAAATGAAAGCGAGCAAAAGATCAAATTCATTCTGTGGCTTCATTGTGTGGTCTGCTGTATTCAAGACACTGCTGATCTGTGCTATTTGTTCCGTCGGCCTTACTCAAACAGGCCCAAATTGAATTTGGCCTTCATGAGTTAAAGGATCCAATCTGTTCTTGGCAGACTGTCGACCCCGTGTGTGTGTGTGCATCAGGGGAGGAAAAGAGAGGGAATGTCCAAAAAAGAAAGATTGGGAGCAAGGAGAATATTTTCTCCTTTTGTGTTTGTTTGTCACATGACATTTGACGAGAGCGACTGGATCCTTGACAGACGGCTGCACGGCTAGATGTGGCTCAAGTTCTGAGTCATTTCATTTTCACTGCTTGTATGACGAGCAGTTTCCTGCTCGGAGCAAGCTTAAACCCACTCCCTGTATTTTAGACTTTGGGATCTTTTAACCTCTCCGTATTTCTTGAAGTATGATTGCAGATTGCATAGCTTTTACTGTGGAAAGAATTGGTTCAAGTGCCATAAAACTCTGCAGTGGAATTAAATGGAAAGCTATTTCCAAAGAAATAGGGGGATTACACGATCGAGTTTGTCTCATAAAATGCAAAGAGCTACTTATCCAGTTGTTTTTATCGCCAATGAATCATGTAAGGCTGGTTGGAAAGACACAAAAAAATAGTCATATTACCTGAAGAATTTCATTCAGGCTGCTCCTCCGGGGAAGCATGTGAGCTCTGACCGCAGATAGAACCTCCTCTGCTGCACTAACAAGTGGCTTTTAAAAAGAGTTATTATCACATGACCATAGTCTCCAATCTTTTCCCGTCTCTTTTCCAAAGTGAACGTCACATTTTCCTTTATCGCAGATCTCTCTCCAAACAGCTTTTCCTATGACACGTGATTTGGCCGACTCCGGCTTCTAGCATGTTTGATAAGCACTAATTGTTCTCTCTCATCTCCTTTTTTTCCTTCATCTTTTATACCCTCTGATCTTTCCTCTGCTGTCATTTTTGCCTCTTTCATCTTCCCTCTCCTCTCTACTCCTTTCGCTCCTCTGCCAGGCGTCCAATCACGGTAGCTGGAGTTCTTGGGGTCCTTGGGGTCCGTGCTCCAGAACTTGTGGGGGTGGGGTGCAGTTTGCCCAGCGCCTTTGCAACAACCCACCACCACGGAACAACGGGCGCTACTGCACAGGAAAGAGGGCCATCTATCGGTCTTGCAGTGTAACACCGTGCCCAACACCAAGTGAGCGTGACAGCTTAAGAATGCATAAGCTATTAGTGCACATCTATTAGTACGTAGTCGTTAATTTCAAACCTCTTTTTACTGCACTTTCCTGCAGACAAGAGTTTCCGCCAGGAGCAGTGTGAGGTGCGCAACGGTCCCCAGACAGATCCCAAAGGGGTGAAGACCTTCGTTGAGTGGGTGCCTAAGTACGCAGGAGTTCTGCCTAAAGATGTGTGCAAGCTAACTTGCAGAGCAAAAGGAACTGGATACTATGTGGTGTTCTCTCAAAGGGTGAGTTACTTAGACGACAGCGCTGTGTATTTAATGACGGGCGAGATGTACACGATTGATCACGATAGCGACTTTGTGTTTTCAGGTGGTAGATGGGACAGAGTGCCGTCCGTACAGCAGTTCGGTGTGCGTGAAAGGGAAATGTGTGCGGACAGGATGCGATGGCATCATTGGCTCCAAGCTTCAGTTTGACAAGTGTGGTATATGTGGAGGTGATGGCACAGGATGCATACGTGTGGTGGGAAACTTCACCAAGAAGAGGTAAGGCAAAAGCATTGTAGCTCCATTGCATACATGCATGAGCAGGACTGTTAGTTTAAAGCTGGTCAGTTTGTACATGGAAGATGTCAACAACTATGTCATATTGCTTCTTGTCATGATACGCTCTTGTCGGTATTTACATAACAGCATCACTACTTCATAACTGCTGATGGTGGCGCTGCGGGTAGAGCAAATCGATTTTAATTTGTAGTGAAGCAGTAAAATATTAGACATTCAATTGATTATCTAACTCAATGGACGAATTACAACTTCATAATTCTATTCACTAGCACTAACACCACAATACAATGAAAAATTCCTGATTTTTGGATTTTTTTGTGGTGTTTTCCTTTAGGTACACAGATATTGTGGTCCATCATAGATGACTGCCTTGCAGGTTATCAGTCTTGCAGAATCACTACATCGTGATACCTTTGGTGTATTGTTATAATATCGTACCGTGAATAACTATGCGATACCCAGGCCTAAATGTTAACTCTGATTATATCTAATTATCAGTTGGCTTAAGATTTTATTTTGTGCTTTGTGTTTTGTACTTGTAACAGTATCTAGCGTGAAAAAAGCTCACAGACTTAGCTACAGTCATACTACAAACAAAAATGTATCCGCACATGACTATTTAGGCAGATATCCGTTGACTGTTGCTCTTTAACTCCCTCTATTTGCATTTGTTATTAGTGTTGCTAAACAAGCCTAAATTTATTCTGATTCTATAGCATGTGACAGCAGATCTAAACACTGAAAACGGACTTTTAGTTTTATAAGAACAAGATCATGTGTTATTTACTGAACTGACCCCTCTACTTTCTCTCATGCCAAACAGTAAGGGCTACACTGACGTAGTGAAGATCCCTGCAGGCTCTACTCACATCAAGGTTCGTCAGCACAAGGCCAAGGACCAGACCCGGTACACTGCCTACCTAGCTCTTCGACGGCCCAATGGAGACTACCTCCTAAATGGCAAGTTCATGATCTCCACCTCTGAGACAGTCATCCCACTCAACGGTTCTGTGCTCAACTACAGCGGGTGGAGCCAGAGGGAGGAATGGCTTCACAGTATGGGCCCCGGGGCTCTTCAAGAACCCTTGGTGGTTCAGATTCTAGCTACAGATGCCAAAAAGCCTCTGGATGTCCATTATAGCTTTTTCATGCCCCGTCGGACAAATCCACAGCCACGGTCACTTCCTCTCATCCCCAATCCAAAGTTAACTACAACACTGTTAACTACGACAAGAACCACCACCACTACCACTAGCAGTACCACTTTGTCTTCCTACACTCCTCCTCTTCTTGTTCCAGGGCCATCCACAGCTCCAGGTTCCTCAACCCCGGCTCCAGGGCCACAGTGGGTAACGGGGCCGTGGATGACCTGCTCCAGGACTTGTGACACTGGCTGGCAGAGCCGGACAGTGCAGTGTAAGGACCGGGATGGGAAACTGTCTAAAAGATGTGTGCTGGGTGCCCGCCCCTCAGCCTTCAGACACTGTCTGGTGAAGAAATGCTGAGGCGGCAAGAGGAAAGTGTCAATTGATTAAAGTCTCAAGTGCTGGATGTAGAACTACGAACCAATGAATTAAAAATGTCGAACCTTAAACAGGACAGTGAATGTTGTCAGATAGCACCCAGAATAGACCCAAAGAGACTCTGAGGCAGATTGGCATGGATGTACCTGACCATATGGCAGAGGAATTACCTGGAATAACAATAGCTATGCAGAATCGAGGACAGTTTTGATATGAGAGTGATGACTGTTGCCCTGCCATGGCTAAGTTGCATGCCACATGGACAAATAACTAACTGTCTTTACTTCAGTCTCCAAATTCTGGAGGCCTAGTGTGTGTTGCCCTGTAATGGCATGCGTGTCGTGTCTTCTTATGATTCCATGTGTTCATCTAACTGTGGGAATTTGGAAATCGTCTTTTGTCCTAAGACAAGAGCCCCAACCAAGGGAAGCCTTCGTTACTCATCTCATCATCAGTCACACAACTTTCACACCACATGTCATGAACCTAGATTGTCATCTCCTGTACATTCGACATTTTAGTGTCTCTCACAGAAGGCAGCCCTGACCGACAAAAAGGTCTCTTCCATTAAACAGGCTTCCATTCTGTTAAATAGTGGTCCATAGTCTTCCAATCAAAGGTTCTTTGCTTATAAAAATGTGACTGAAATGTCCATATTACTGTAGCTGCAGACAGATCACAGCTACCCATATATTTTGACTTCAGGCATTTGCGTCTTTCTTTGATAGATCCAACTGACAACCAAAAACACAAACAGATAGCTCATGAATACAGTTTCCAGCTGAAGGTACATGGGGAGATTGGCTCGATGACCAAGAACAAACGTGAAAACCCAGGCATCGATGATACATTGTGTTAAAGCTCTATATTTAATCAAATGTACCAAGGTCAAGACAACTTTTGAGTGATCACTTCACTCAGAATGAGCATAGGAAGAAAGTTTATCCTAAAGACACCAGTATTGATTCTACTGACTTTTACAACTACCCGTTCACTGTAACAGCAGCGTAGCATCTTAAAAAAGAAGTTGAATAAGAGGCAAAGTGACCATGACACTCCTTAATATTTATGGAGAATGATAGTGACTCATAGGTCTGGGACAATGCTTGGTTTTAATGCCTGTGCAGTGTGTAAGTGTGAGCATGTTATGTGCCACTACCCAGTCCTGTGTTTTAAGCACATTGAGTATATACCGTGAACATGTTTTACTACGTCTTGAAACTTCTTCACTCTCAGCTCCACATATGTCAGTCATTATACTGGTGCTGAAAGGGTATTTTTTGTGTTAGTTAATGCCTGTTTGTCTGTTTATCTGTTTAGGAAATTATGCTAATATGACATTGTGTGCCCTGGATACTCGCAACGACAGCAAGAGAAATAGTAATGCAGTCATTATTGTCCTTTTGCAATTCAATTCTTTTTTTCATCACATTTTACTCTTTTGCTCATTTTACATGCTGTCCAAGTCATTTTTTCAGGATTGATGGGTGAAGTTGGCCATCATACAAAAATATATTGATGTCACAAAAAATTCCTTTGGAACAAGGATTAAATTGTTCAATCTGATTGCTGGTTTTTAAAAGCTAATGTCTGACCTTTCGTCAGTAACCTTTTGCTCTTTGCACAAGTCTAAAGACCAGTCGGAGACTATCTGGCAACCACCAGTTGCCAGTGAATGATATGTATTGTGTATGTACAGCTGGTGATTGGTTGTTGAAGGTTGCCAACAGTTGCTGTGAAATCAATTGCTAAAGCCGCTGTCAACCAGTTGCTGACTTGTTTGCAAACACTTGCAAACTATTTACCAAGTAGTGAAACTGTGCAATGCAAAGCAAAAACAAAGACTGTTCACCTTCAAAGTCAAATTTGTGTTGGTTGTAGTGGTATGGCACAACTTTTACTGTAAAGGCAAACGTTCTACCTTTTTGGTTTGTACTGGTGTTTTTCTAAGCTTCACGACAGCTCAGACAGTTTATAAATTGACATTTTCCACAAAAACTACAGGCAAGTGCAGCAATTTGCTAGTGCCCAAGCAACGACAAGTGCCCTGTACAGTGCCCTCTTTGTGACCAACAGCCAGCAACCTCCAGCATCCACTTGCCAACGCATTTTCGCATCTTTCCTCTGTGCCCAGCGGTTGCCAAGGGGTTACTGACCAGTTTATAGGTCTATGTGTCTGAGGTCTTAGCTTGTCTGGTGTTTCCACCAAAAATATAAGTATAGTTTGATGACAGATTTTTTTTTAAATTCAGCAAATGGTAGCATTTTATATGGAATCTAAGGAGCTTGTAAAGAAAAGTGACTGGACTTCTTTAAGTTCTAAAAGATGTTTTATCTCTCATCCGAGAGGCTTCTTCAGTTCTTAGATCAAATGTTGGAGAGTTCCAGGTATTTAAGCCCTAGTGGGAGTAGTACCTTAAGAGGGTCGTCAACCCATTATTGATCATAAGTGGACGTTAAGGCGCCTGGGAATTATTTTTTTTTTAATTTTATATTGACTCCAGGTTCAGCTGTCATTAATGTCATTGGAACTATTTTAACTAACTACCGTAGAAATTGTTATATGTTAGCTAGTAAACACTGATTGTACAAAAAGAAATTGTCATTGAATTGTAAAAAGAAAACAAAGACAAAACACTTGTCTTTTGTGAAATTACACACATAGGCATCTTTTAAACAGAGTAGCGCACAAAACTAGCATGGCTTGCTTTATGCTAATTGTAGATCAAAAATACACTCAAGAAAGATTAAAAATACACACACTGGCATTTCTAAAGTAAAAAAATATGTCATTATACCATTCTTATTCATGTTTTACATAAACTGGAGTGTAAAGTTGTATTCAAATTTGCCTATGTTTGCTGTCTGAATGCTAAACTACGCTAACAAGCTGTTCCAAGACGACTGATGCTTAGCACCTGGCAAATAGATATTAAAACAATTCATTTAGGCAAAACCTTGCTAGTTAATACTTAATCTACTGTAAGCTTTTGTTTAATTTAAATAGACCAACTCCTTAAAATATTCATTTTGGGGTTTTCTTTAGCAACACTATATGAACAGCATTAATGTTTCCATAAGAATTTAATACCGAGGACTTTAATTACCTCACTTATTGTTGATAATATTTAATCCCTAGTATAACAAAGTAAAGTTAATTACATATCTAATGGGCTTAAAAAAATACCTTCCTGTAATTGTATTAAAGTATCCGGCACCTATTACATTTTCCTGTGTGACCAACCTCACCCATCTGGCATCTGTGCAGGAGAAAACAAAGCATGAGAAGAAGTTGCTGATATGACATGACCGAGGTCACTCTTAAAATGTTTTCTCTTTGCCGCTCAGACATTCACATTTATTTACGCAATGTAGACAATGTTTGTACAATGCATAGATCATTCATATGTGTTAGTATTCAGCCATGTTGTAACAGTAATGTACACATGCAGTCACATTGAAACAATCCATCATTTGCACAGATTTCAGACATAAACTTCGCAGACACAGACTCCACACACAACCCGACTCTGACTCCTGTGGGGAAAACCCCTCTCGCTGAATGACAGAAACACAGCACTGAACTTGTAATTTATTGTTTGTATAACTGGTATGTGTGAATAAAAAAGCAATGAGATGAGTTTTATTTATTATAGTAATTTTGTATCAAATTACTATTTAACTTAGGAATATGACTGTGCAGAATCATTCCTTTGTAAGAATATAGTGTTTTCTTTTCTAGTCACCCACATGAATATATGTATATAAAATCTATATATTTAAAAGTCTTTGTGTCTGTGTCGTTTTTGTCATGGCATCAGTGTATATACCTGATGGTAGAGTCAATAACATATTGTCTTCCAATTACAGATTTAGTAAACTAGACTAAAAAATGTGCAAATGACAAATACTCTACTATAGATATTTGATCCATTTTAAGGACTCTGACCTCTGAAGCTGGACTGTTGTAAAGTAATTTAAGTAACCACTTCAGGTTTAAAACAAGAGCCATGATTCAGTTGTAGAAACCACATGGTTTTAGGACATGTCTAAAATCCATTGTTGAATACAGATTGTTAGTGCATCCAACCATGCAAGTTAAGCTTCTACCATGTAAAAATACATGTAGAAACACTCCCACTGTCTCTGGGCCTCAGTCGGTTTAGAAACAACCAAAGTGAATTAAAAATCTGTCCTGTTGATGGACGAGTAAAAACTTGACAGTCTTTCTAGAAATCACTGCGATCCTTCAGCTTTTATGTGAAAGGGAAGATTTGGCTCGTTACCAGTTTCTAGTTTATTACATTGCACACATAACTTGCACATCTGTGAAGGCACCATTAATGGTGGTTGATATATACAGGCTCTGAAATATTGTATCCCGCTTCCAGATGACATCTTTTGCAAGGAACACCCTGCTTACCTTGCAATGATGCCCAGAAATATTCTGCATATATTACACCATGGTCCAAAGGTAAAACAGTCAGGGCACCACCCACAATCAAGATCTGAACCCATTAAGTGCATCTGGCCCAAACTAACAGCTCGAATGAAGCATCATTTTCCTTTAAAACTAGAGAAACTGGTCTGAGCTTCTGAACACTTACACACAGATCTTAAAGTGGCCCAGAATGATCCATAAATCACTTTAAGTTAATTAAGATGTTGTGAGTTCAATTAATGAGCAATTCGATGTAAAATGTGGGCTAATGCATACTTCTGTAGAATGAGTTAATGTTTTGCATGTTGCAGCATTGCATTGCTTCCTGCATGGTAAACTGGTTAGTTGGCAGTACCATATAGAGAAGATTATAGTGATGCTTAAGCTAGACTGCTACAGAGCAGGCTATCATGTTCATGGTCCAGGTTAGGTTATATTCGGGTAGCAGATTTCTATTTAATATGATGATGCTTAATTCTAACTTTAAATTAGCTTTAGACTGGCTTTATAATGTCCAGGGATTGAAGATCAGCCATATAACTCTCATGAAACTGAAAATCGCATCTCATCTGCTTGTTGAATTCAACTGGCTAAATCCACAAAGAGCAGTGAATATAGAGGAGCAGCCCAGGTCAGCTGTACACAAAGAAAAATCTACTGGAACTAACAGAAGAAATTATTATGTGACTTATTTTTAAGTAATTATTTTCCCCCAAGCACTGATGCACCACATCGGTAAGGATGCCTCAGTCCCAGTATTTATGAATCATATTTATCTCCCGTTTCTATTGAACATTTATCGTCTCATAAACTTTCTGCGTTGCATAATCAGCACCCTAAAGCACAGACACCGTTCTCTACGCAGTACTTTCATATTGGTTTATGTGGGAAGGCTGCCCCCTCGCGTTCGGCAGCTCACCCCATTTCTGATGCAAGAGCCCCACCTATCGGCCACGCTCTATGGGGTCATGGAAAATTTCTCCAACTGCCTGGAGACATTCCTGAACAATTACCTGCCATCTACTGGAAGTAGCCGAAGTTACAGTTATTCTTTTTTTCGAACCTGTTGCTTTTAAGGTGGAATTCCACAATCTGTCCATTCACACTCATCACTGATGTTTGCTTCTATAAGTCAACAGTAAAAACAAACAGAAAAAATAGATACAGAGAGAGAATAAGCAATGTAGGAGCTATCAAACTTGGTCCAAAACAATTAATTCAATCATTTCACACGTGTCTTTAAAGTCGTAACATTAATCTAACCTTAAAACATTTAAGGGTAATATCAGTATGTTTGCCTTTAAAAACTGCATAATTATTTTTGATGATTTCTTTTAAAAAAAATTCATTTCTGACGTGTCTTGCAAGCACTGTAGATAACAGGAACCTTGCTTTGCCAGTTACTTTTTAATGAAACTCCAGCGTAAACTCTTCCTGTGTCTAAGAGGAGATCAGCAGTCGGTACGGGCGGGGGAAGGAGCCCGAGGGCTGGGGCTGTGCCTGCCGTGGCTGTAGTGCAGAAACAGCCCAGTGGAGGAACCGCTCCACCTTAAGACCTCGGCGGCCCCTCTCTGCTCCCTCTCCCCGGGGAGCAGAGCGGTGGAACCTGGCCACGGCGCACCACAGCCGGCTTGGCACAGAAAAGGTGAGTACGGCTTCTGGAGCCCAGGCCAGCACGATATTGTTCCCATTCCCCAGCTTCCCTTCTTCAGCTGCAGTGACACTTACAATACTGCTCCACATCAGCCACTACACGCCTTCGCCATGCTAGAAACGGATTAACGTCTAATGAACGTTATACAGCTCTGAGAAAATAGAACACCGCTTCTATAACAAAACTTTATCAGGTATACACTAAAAGGGGCCTTAAGACGTTTCCAGTGAAATTCTTCGAAAGTCTATATTATAAGGTGAATGCTAATATAACCCACATACAGCAATGATACCGTGAGGGGCTTTAAGAGTAACTGTTCTGACAGATAAGCACGGACCAAAGAAGAAAAGTTCCTCTGCCAAGAGCTCTCTCCTCCACAATGATTGATTATCATGGCAACGCTCCAGGTCGCTGGTGCGTTTTCGTTGCGCACGGGATTCGGCCCCACTCAGATCAAAGGGCCCTCAGGAAAGGGGTGGTCCCGGGATATGGGGATAAATAGGAGGGACCGGCTCAGTTCTGACAGAAGGCAGAACAGACGAGACGGTCCTGCAGAGCAAAGACTTGCCTCTGACCTGACAGCTAGATTTAGACACGGAGACAACTCAGTTTTGGAGAAAGAGATAGAGAGATAGAGGCGACCTGTTGGATTTTACTGCCGCAACACTTATTGTCGTTTAATGAACGGACTTCTTTGCAACAGTTCAAATCTGCACATAACTTTTAAATGAGTTTTGCACTGGATTTGATTTTTTCTTAGTTATTTGTTTAGATTTATATACGTGTGCGTAATATTGGGTTTTGGGGGTTTTGTGAGTTCAAATACCTTTTTTTTAGTTCATGGTGGATTTTTAAAGGATTTACTTCTTCATTGTAAAGACTTAACTCTCAGTTTATCTTTCCACTTGTCGGATTCCACAGTTCCATGATGTCGTTTTTACGCATTTCCATCAGTTTAATTGCCGCTCTGTGCGTCGGCGCAGCGCACGGTGCTTGGGAGCAGGGCACCGTTGTGCCGGTCAGGTTAGACCCGACGGCCCGGTCGGAGAGCGAAACCGAACCGTGGCGGACTCTTTCCGCGGAGGAGAGCGAGAAGGAGGCGGAAATGAGGGTGTACCGGTTGGACGTATTTGGCATGCAGCTGGTTTTGCGTCTAGAGCCTGACCAGACCTTTTTGGCGCCAGGTTTTGTCTTCCACATCGTGGGGACTCCCGTGTCTGAACCGACACCGAAACCCAATAGCGGAGCCGAGCCGGGTTGCTTCTACTCGGGCACGGTGAACGGGGATGAGCGCTCCGCCGCTGCGCTCAACCTGTGCCATGGACTCAGGGGCGGATTCTACTTCAAGGGCGAAGAGTACTTTATTCAGCCCCTTAACTCCACTGATTTCTTGGGCACGGACGAGGATGTGCATACAATTCGCCGGAGAGGCCGGGCAGCTTCGGCTGAGGAGAGCACCTCCAAGTGCGGGGTCAACGAGGATGAGGAGAGGGTGCCAAAGAATCTGGGAAAAGCGGCCAGTCACGGAGCCCCTAACGCAGACCAGACAGGTAATGCTGTGCGCATTTTACACGCTGATACTCATTTTTATGACGGACTTAGCTGAAATGCGGAGAGCAGCAACATAAAAGAAGCAAAGAAAACCCAACAAGGTTATTTATGTATTTTAAAAAAACTAAAAGTATTCAGCTTTAAATATTTAAAAAAAAAAGAGCAAAGATTAGATTTTATGTTAAACGTGTAAATGTAGCAAAAGTTAATGTGTCAGGTTGCACAGCGTGCGCGATGCACTCGACTACCTTTTGACAGCTCTGTCAGCGCACTGCCAGTGAGGAAGGGAGGGGAGGAAAGGTGGGGGTGGTGTGTGTGTGTGTGTGTGGGGGGGGGGTGTTAAACTACTTTAAGAGGAAAGAAGAGGAGGAGTGTGGGTGAAGGGGGTTGGGGCCAGTCAGAGCCCGGTAGCGCTGAGGCGTGTAAACTCGCCTCCTGGTACAACTCTCATCGGCAGACACTCTTCCCCCCCACCCCACCCCCAGAAAGGATTTTCTCCCTTCGCTCTTTCTCTCTCTGGCATAATTTTCCACCAGAGAAGGTCAGTTTAAGAATGCGTGGACCCCGAGGAGGAGGAGCTGTTGGTGGTGTGACGCTGAGTCATGGCAGCCAGGCTGCTCCAGGCACATCCGGAGCTCTCCTGGGAGCCTCTATCCCTCTGAGTAGAAAAAAAAATAACGGGTCTCTGTAGCTGCTATTTAGGACACTAACTGCCCTCTAGCATTTCTTATAATTGAAGTCGTTCAGTTTATCTGGGGCAACTTGCACACTGCAGAACTCAGCAGCAAACGTAGGACTAACAGAATAAATGCTCATTAAACCTCTGCTCTCAGCTCACCACAGGGCCAGGCGTTTTGTTTCCACCCCTCGTTATCTGGAGATCATGCTGGTGGCTGACCAGTCTATGGCCGAGTTCCACGGCACGGGGCTCAAACCTTACCTCCTGACCATCATGGCAGTGGCGTCCCGCCTTTACCGCCACCCTAGCATCCACAACTCAATCAGCCTGGCGGTGGTGAAGCTGCTGGTGGTGTACGAGGAGGAGCGAGGTCCTCAGGTGTCATCCAACGCTGCCATGACTCTCCGCAACTTCTGCAAGTGGCAGCGACAGCACAATCCTCCAAGCGACCGCCACCCGGAGCACTACGACACGGCCGTGCTCTTCACCAGGACGGTAAGTCAGAGTGTTGGTTTTATGGTAGAGCATATAATAGAACAGGTGTGGAGAAATGGGGAGTATTCACGATCTTGCTCTCCACTTTCTGCTTTGTTAGGACCTTTGCGGTGCCCACTCGTGTGACACTTTGGGCATGGCGGATGTTGGCACGGTGTGTGACCCGGACAGGAGCTGCTCAATTATTGAGGATGATGGACTCCAAGCAGCATTTACAGTGGCACACGAACTGGGTAAGTAAAAAAAAGTTTGGCCATGATGTAAAATCTTTTTAATCACATGCATCACTTATTAAATAACTTATTTCATCTCCTCCTTCAGGCCACGTGTTTAACATGCCTCATGATGATGCCCAGCTGTGTTCTGGCATCAACGGTGCCCACTGGGGTTCCCACATGATGGCCTCCACCCTGTCTAACCTGGACCAGCAGCAGCCTTGGTCTCCTTGCTCCGCCCTCATGGTCACCACCTTCCTGGACAACGGCCATGGTCAGTGTCTGCTGGATAAGCCTGTTAAGCCCCAGCCACTGCCCCAGCCCCTGCCCGGGGCAGTCTATGATGCTGACCATCAGTGTCGCCTGACCTTTGGTGAAGACTCCCAGCACTGCCCTGACCCGGGCACCACTTGTGCAACTCTGTGGTGCACTGTGACTACATCCAATGGTTTGCTCGTGTGCCAAACCAAGAACTTCCCATGGGCTGATGGGACACCCTGCGGGCATGACAGCTACTGCTTGGCTGGGCACTGTCTCACTAAGAGCCAGGCCGCTAAACAACAGGTATGACCCAGACCTGATTTAAGCACTTTTTTCTACATGCTGTTAGTCTGCTGGACCAATCAAGCTATAATTTTTAAATTGCCCTGATTTCAGACTCCTGTTAATGGTGGATGGGGTCCCTGGGGTCCCTGGGGCGACTGCTCTCGGACCTGTGGTGGAGGAGTGCAGTATTCCTTCCGTGCCTGTGATAACCCTGTGCCTAAGAATGGGGGGAAATACTGCGAGGGAAAGAGGATCCAGTACCGCTCATGCAACACAGAAGTGTGCCCAGACACCAATGGTAAGAAATTTTGGCGATTAAATAGAAATAATTCACTTCCCACTCGTTACCTGGGTGTGAATGCTGGCCTGCGGTTATACACTAGCACTAAAGCTGACTTATCCTTGTCTCTTTGTCAGGCCTGTCTTTCCGTGAGGAGCAGTGCTTGGCCCACAATGACATGTCAGCTCAAGTGTCACTGGGTTCAGGCGAGGGCGTCGAGTGGGTCCCCAAGTACGCTGGAGTTTCACCTAAAGACCGCTGCAAGCTGGTGTGCAGGGCCAAGGGGACCGGATACTTCTTTGTCCTCAAGTCCAAGGTGAGAGTTTCTAAAGGCTACAAAAAACAATATTTATAGTGCACAAGTTTGTTATTACCCTCAACAGTCCTCTAAGTCATGCAGACATCCAAGTGAAAGGATTAATCATTGCACTTTTTCCCCCCACCCTCTGGGTTTCAGTCTCAGCATGGAAAAGTCACCTTCTACCTTTTGAATCTTACAAAGCAAAACTTTAATGTCCCATTTGTGCTTCTCTGCTGACCCCAGGTGGCTGACGGCACACCATGCAGCCCTGATTCCACCTCAGTCTGCGTCCAGGGCCAGTGTGTGAAGGCTGGATGTGATCGTATCATCGGCTCCAACCGGCGCTTCGATAAGTGTGGCGTGTGTGGCGGAGATGGTTCGACCTGCAAGAAGGTGTCAGGCTCTATGGAGCGTGCCAGGTAGACATCTGACCTTAAAATATTCATCACTCTTGTATCAGATTCTTTTTTAATATATATGTTGCTAAATTTATCCTCCATCTGTGTCTGTTTCAGGCCTGGTTACCAGGATGTTGTAACTATCCCTGCTGGTGCCACACACCTTGACATCAAGCAGCGTGCTCCAGCCAGTAGTCGTCACGATAACAGCTACTTGGCAGTGCGGCGCCAGGATGGAACCTATTTACTTAATGGTGATTACAAGCTGATGACCATGGAGACGGACATTCCCCTCCCAGGGGCACTCTTGCGCTACAGTGGCTCCTCAGCCACTCTGGAGCGCATCAGGAGCTTCTCCCCGCTCCCTGAGGCCCTCACAATCCAGGTGCTTTCCGTAGGGGAATCCCCGAGGCCCAGGGTTAAATACAGCTACTTTGCCCCTCGTCCCAATCATGCTGCTTCATCCTCCAACAACAACAACGTTGGAGGCCGTCGGAAGTCTATCAATGCCATCCAAGAGGTGGGAGGAGCCGAGTGGACTCTGAGGGAGTGGGGTCCCTGTTCCCAGACCTGCGGAGAAGGTGTGCAACAGAGAGCGGTCGTGTGCCTGGACTCCCAGGGACATCCCTCTGGAGACTGCCCAGAGGAGCTTCGCCCTTTGGCCTCACGGTCCTGCACCCTCCATTCCTGCCCCTCCTGGCTCCTTGGAGAATGGTCACCGTGCTCTAAGACCTGCGGCCGAGGTTTTCGTAAACGTGCGCTGCGCTGCATCGACCACAACGGGCGCACGCTAACCAACGACAGCTGTGACCCCAAAGACCGTCCGCGACCCCTGCTGGAGCTGTGCGATCAGAGTGCCTGCTGAGAACTGCATATGCAATCTAACCTTCTGTTACACCAGCACTCAGAAAGACAGCAGATTAAAAACTCTGATCTTTTCTGCCCACAGAGGCTAATGAATGTTTACATCCAGAGTGAGAGTGCTGCAGAATTCAGTGTGTCCACAATTGTCACTGTAACTATCAATATTTAGCCATTCCCTCCATCAATCCGGGGGTTAAATGTTGAACAGTAGGACTGAACATAGCTTGCTGCCTGTCTGTCCTCCTTGTAAAGCAGTGGCACATTTCATTTGCGTCCCATTGAGGGGAAGAACGCATGGACATTCCTGATTTCCCTAAAAGAGGATGCTGCTTATCATGCCAATGTCACACCTGTGTGTGTGTGTGTGTCAGACAGTATGTGTGTGTCATAATTTTAATGCATGTATATAATGTTTGTCCAAGCTGGGCTGGACAGATAAATAATGGTTGGAATGGGGGAGGAGCTTAATCGCACAGTATATAAAGAGACAAAAGGAAGAGAATAGCTCATAATCTAACTGCTCACCCCATCAGGTATGGAAAATAAGATGGCTCATAGTCATGTCCAAACTTCAGTCTGCATTTATTTATCATAAACCTGAAGCACTTCATCTTCTTTTCTATTCTTTTGTTTTAGCCAGCGGCACATTGTAACACCCAGTTTCTCTGAATGCCTCAGTATAGTGTTTTTTAGCCATATCTTGCCCTCGTCTACACAGCCTTCCAAGAGGGAATTCCTCAAAGACCAAAGAGGTGTGTGTGTGTGTGTGTGTGAACATGCGTGTGCGTGGAGGCCTAAAGAGGGACGTGTCTCCTACTACTACTTCATAAGTAAGTCTCTCCTGCCTTCTGTGAAGACACCATGTTTTGTTTTGTTTTTCCTTTTGTATAGAATATCCAAACTTTATTTATTTTTGTACAGCCTGTTAAATATAACCATGTGGCTTTTTAAAAAAATATTATTTTTTATTTGTTATTGAGGTCAAAGAAGGAAGTAGAATATATAGAGTATTTATACAGTGTTTTATATATATAAATGGTCCTAGGTTCCTGAATAAAACATCGCATTAACTTGTGCAATTTATGTGTCCCGAGTTGTTTGTCTGACTCAAAGTTATGCATTATTAGCAGAGCCCAACGTTTATCAGCCGATATTAGCTATTTGCTGAGATCTCAGTACTGGAATTTATGATGGAGTAAAGAATAAACAAGAGAAACATCCTTTAGCCTTTTTGTACGTGTTGATATTGTTTTAATCTGACAATCGACTATTGTGCGGGCAACTTCCCAACCAGCTCATACAAGTAGAGTCAGGCACAGCATAAGCAAGTAATTCACAACTACATTATTTTTAAACTGCATAGCCGTATTACCTCAATAAGGACTCTAAAATAACTAAACTTAAGGGAAATTACTCTATGTTTCGTATGACTGAAAGAAAAAATATCAGCTAATATATATCAACTGCTTAAATCAATAAATATTGGTTGGTATCAGTATTGGTCTTAAAATCAGGCTATAACAAATTATAAAAGCAGGCTGTAGCTGCCAGCTGTTTGCTAGGCTCCATCTCCACTAATTTGACAGGACCTCTCAATTGTGTTTATGGTGTCTGTGGCCCTATGAGCATTTTTAATGCATTTTGTATGACAGACAACATTCCTCAGTGTGGGAAAGTCCGTCCAAGACATCTGTGTGACAGTTGTGGTCAGTGAAAGCATGTTACCTCGCTAATCCAGTCTATTAGGGTCAGCTGATGCACTCCAATACACACATGCACCTTAAAAAATATCTAACTTTAAAATGAGACTTCACCGAGCCGCTACATTCATCTGTTACATACAGCCCATGGTTCCAGTGAGCTCTGGGGGCCTGTTTGACAACTTCTTCTTTATTATTTATTGATGGTTGGCAAACAGCAAAATGGAGTTTGACGACTTTTGATTTTTGTGTCTTTGTGTGTGATTCAGAGTTCATCCACTAGATGGGACTACATCAATTTATTCTCCTCCACTATGACTCCTTAACCACTATATTCCATAACTAACCATATAGAGGTCTGTGTCTCAGAAACGTTTGGGTTGCAAAAGGAAAGAGGGAAGGGCTTTAGTCATTTGGGTGAACTGGCCCCTTTAAATAATGGTGTAACTGGACTGAAGACTGCAAAACAATCAGTTCATTAGCTGTTATCAGCCCAAATCTGTTGTTTGAGCTGCTCACAAAACCTTTTTATATGCTCATTATTATCAGAATCAGAGTACTTTATTATTCTGTGAGGAAATTATATAATCACAGTTGCTCCCCGAGCTTCTGAAAAAACAGGGTGAAATATTTTTTCTCTGAAAAATTAAAATCAATGCCAGAGAAGCTTAAAATAATTATAGGAAAAAGTGAATTCCACAACAACTGCAGGACTGACATTTTAATAGTAAGACAGCAGGAATAAATAACAAACAGGAGAAATATATACAAAACAAGAAAAAGGCACACATTAGAGAACAGGTCACATGACATGATATCATTTTCTCTGCAATTTCTACTCATAGTTTTAACCGAATAACAAATAGCATGTATTTAAAAGTCACAGACAATGAAAACTAACAGAAATCTGTGCTGAATTTGTTATGTTGTAAGTTCAATTCACTTCAATCTGTATAGTGCCAAATAGAATGAAATGATGGCTCTCTCAAGGTGTTTCACTCTGTAAGGTAAGGCAACAAGCTTACAGTATTAAAAAGTAAACCCCAACAGACAAACCCCTTTGAGCCGAGCACTAGGCCACAGTGGGGAGGAAGAAACCGCTGGCAGAACCAGGCTCAGTGAGTGGGGGCCATTTCACGACTGCTCCAAGGGTTTTCAAAAATAACTTGATCAATTAAAGAGCCATTATGATTTTAAAACTAGCTCATTTAAAGTCTCCAATTAGTTTTAAAGAATGTTTTCAGTGGATATCACAGTTTCCCTACATTTCAGAAACCTTATTTTGTCTGCTGGTGCAGTTGTTCCACCGAAACTTGTATTTTTCTTTCTTTTCTTATGTTAGTCTCAACATCATGGGATCTTGCATTGCCAGTGCTTCACAGCATTGCAACAAAGAAGTGGATCGCAGATGATCATAAGCATATGATGCCAAATGAAGCTGTGCAGCAGGAGCACGCCACAGATGAATTACAGGAAGCTGTGAAACCAAATGACAGTGCATCACAGGTTGGAGATAGAAATGATGCAGATCATAGCTCACGTGGGTCTCAAGTGAGCCATCTTGAGACCCACATTACTACCAAATTAGTAGAGTTTCCTCCACTCGTGCTAAACAGGAAGCAGGACACGCAGCCATGCTGGAACGTGCCGCAGCGTTGAAGAAAAAGCAACAAGTTGAGTTTGAATTGGCCAGGATTAGGCAACATCTTGAGCTTGAAACAGCAAGAGTCAAAGCTGAAAAGGAAGAGTTAGAGCTGGAGATTGCATTAGCTGAAAGCCAAGCAAAGTTAAAGGTCCTTAAAGAATATGAAAGATCTGAAGATGGTCTGAGAAGTTATGTATCAATACAAAGATCGCAAGGTCGAGGAGTTAAAAAGGAAAGGGTTGGCATGATGCTCCCCACAACAAACTGATGTTATCACTGAGTTACTTGTGAAACAGCAGCAGCTGGCTCAGTTGCCAACAAAGGACATTCCTGTTTTTAGAGGTGATGCACTAGCCTTCATAAGAGCCTCCGAGCATGCAGTAGAGCAAAAGACTGATAACAATCAAGATAAGTTGTATTTCTTGGAACAATTCACTGCTGGCGAACCACAGGAGCTAATTCACAGTTGTGTACACATGACTCCTAGCAAAGGTTACCATGAGGCCAAACAGTTGCTACATAAGCACTATGGAGATGAGCTAAGGATCGCAAATGCATTCATTTAGAAAGCACTCAAATGGCCCCAAGTGAAAAATGATGACAGCAAAGCATTAAATGCTTATGTTATGTTTTTGACTGGATGTCGCAACATCATGGAGGATGTTGAATTTTTGGAAGAGATGGATAATCCTACCAATCTACGTACAGTGATATCCAAGCTGCCCTACAAAACCCAAAAACATTGGCGTGTTGAGGCATTTGAATTCCAAGAGAAAAGGGGTAAAAGAGCAAGATTTGCTGACTTCATGAACTTCATAGACCGCCAAGCTAAAATAGCTATGGATCCACTCTTTGGTAATATCCCAGACAACCATGTAATGACAAGTGGAAAGAGTGACCAAAGGGAAAGGTATCCAGCAAAGAAAGCGTTTCGGGGAAGCAATTTTGCCACCAACATTCCACTGAGAACAAAAGACCACAAGAAACAAACATTAAAACAGAAAACTTAATCAAAACAGTGAGTGCTTTTGAGAAGCCATGTTTTTACTGTCAGCAGCTTCACACTCTTGTTTCTTGTGGCAAGGTTAAGAATCAACCACACAAAGAACAAGTAGACTTGTGGAAGTCAAAAGGACTCTGTTTTGGATGTTTGGTTTCTGGGCGTCTCAGCAAGTTCTGCAAACGAAGAATGGAATGTAAAGAATGTTCACTAAAATCTAAAATGAGTGTTAAATACATAGAGACATACGCCTTTTTAGACCCGGGAAGCACGGAAACATTTTGCACTGAAGATCTGCAAAGGAAACTGAATGTTAAAGGAAAGCGTACACAGATACTCCTAAGTACCATGAGTCAAGAAAACCCAGGAGAACAGAAACTCATGAATAGTTTTGTTATATCAGACCTGGAAGTGTGTGGGTTGGAAGATTCCAAGTTCACTGACTTACCCAAGGTGTTTACTCACACTAGTATACCTGTGAGTAGTGGAAACATACCCAAACTGTCAGACATTCATAAATGGTCGTATCTACATGAAGTGAGGCTACCAGAGATAGAGGCTAGTGTAGAGCTGCTTATATGAGTTAACTGTGCAAAAGCAATGGAGCCATGGCGTGTCATTAATGGACAAAATGGAGGTCCTTGTGCAGTGAAGACCACCATTGGTTGGGTTGTGAATGGACCCATAAGCAAAGAACTAAACGGCACAGAAGACAAAGAACCACATTTCTCAGTAAGCAGAATCTCCTTGGTGGAAGTTGAGAAGCTTCTAGTCCAACAGTACAATATAGATTTTTCAGAACATAATTATGATGACGAAGAGGAAATGTCACAAGAAGACAAAACAGTTTCTAAGATCAGTAGAAAAGACAACGACCTTCGAAAATGACACTATAGCATTGGATTGCCGCTCAGGAATGAAAATATCCAAATGCCAAACAACCGTTGTGTTGCAGAACAGCGAATAGCATGTTTGCTCTGGAAGTTTAAGAAGAATCTTCAATTTTTTTGAAGAGTACAAGGCTTTCGTGGAAAACATCATCACCAAGGACTATGCAGTTCATGTGCCAGACCACCAGTTGAGCCATGATGACAACAGAGTGTTCTATATACCACACCATGGGGTGTATCACCCGAAGAAGAGAAAGTTGCGAGTCGTGTTTGACTGTACGGCTTCATACCAGGATATGTCTCTAAACAAGGAGTTACTGCAGGGACCAGATCTAACCAACACGCTGTTGCTTGTTCTTTTAAGATTCCATGAAGAACCAGTAGCGCTGATGGCAGACATTGAATCAATGTTTTACCAAGTCAACGTACCAGAACGAGATGCTGATCTTCTTCGTTTTCTCTGGTGGCCAGATGGCAAGCTGGATGAGCCCATGAAGAAATATAGGATAATGGTGCATCTCTTTGGAGCTACTTCCTCACCAAGTGTCACCTCATATGCACTAAGAAGAACGGCAGAAGATCACAAGGAAGAAGCGTCTCCAGAGGCTGTTTAGACAGTCCTGTGCAACTTCTACGTAGATGACTGTCTGAAAGGTGTAGCTACAGAAGAAGCTGCAGTGAAATTAGTCAGTGATCTTCGTGCTTTGTGTACCAGTGGAGGGTTTACATTAACAAAGTGGACAAGTAACAGTAGGAAAGTGTTGATCTCAATTCCTGAAGAACACAGAGCAAGTGAAGTGAAAGATCTGCATCTTAGGCATGACACTGAGAGAACTCTCAGTGTACAGTGGGACATAGAAACAGATACCTTCACTTACACCATAAAGCTGCAAGACAAGCCAATAACCAGAAGAGGCATTTTGTCAGTCATTAATTCCATATGTGACCCTCTTGGCTTTTTAGCACCAGTCATCTTGCCTGCGAAACATTTGTTGAAAGATCTCTGTAAAGAGCAGCATGGTTGGGACAAAGAGATCAACGAAAAGCATGCAAAATTTTGGAGAAAATGGCAAGAAGATGTTGTACTCCTCTCTAACTTCCATTTGAGTAGATGCCTAATGCCTACAGGTTTGGATGCACTGTTGTTGTGCAGTTGCACCATTTTTCCGATGCTTCAGATTATGCATGGAACTGTCTCCATCAACCTGTTGATGGAAAACAGACGAGGCAAGAGACATTGCGCTTTACTCATTGGGAAATCAAGAGTTTCTCCACTCAAGCAAATCACAATCCCCATGCTTGAGCTGACTGCAGCAGTGATTTCAGTGAGGATGGACAGATTACTGCGACAAGAGCTTCATGTTCCTCTGCAACAGTCAGTCTTCTGGACAGACAGTACAACTGTGCTTAGATACGTTGCCAGTGAAACATCTCGCTTCAAAACCTTTGTTCCAAATAGAGTTTCGCTGATTTGAGAAGCAACCAAGCCATCGCAATGGAAGTATGTGACATTGGCAGAAAATCCTGCAGATCAAGCAAGCAGAGGCTTAATGGCAAAGGATCTGTTGGAAGGAGGTTCATGAATTCACGAGCCAAACTATCTTCTAGATGAAAATGAATGTCCAGAACAGCCAGTGTGAAAGAAGGAAAACCTTCAAAATGATCCACAAGTCAAGACTTCAGCAAGTGTTAATATACACTTAAAGTTGAAGAAGGCATGGAACCAATGAACCGTGTGATTGACTACTATTCAGACTGGAATAAACTGAAAAGATCAGTGGCCTGGATGACGAAGCTAAGGGAGGGGCTGTGGATGTTAAAAGAAGAAAGCGAACATTTCTCAAAAATAATCCAGAAAAATGAAAATGATCCTGAAAAGCAAAAATTTAAGTTGCAGGTGCACATGGAGAAATTTAAATCTGCAATGGAAAGAAAGGCACTTGCTTTGGAGGATCTTGAGGCTGCCAAATCAGAAATTGTTCGCTTCACCCTACAGAAAGGAAGACATCTCAGTTGTGGCAGTCAGTTGTTCAAATTAGACCCAGATCTTCGTGATGGGATGCTGAGAGTTGGTGGCAGACTCAATACATCGGGCTTGCCAGAAAATGCTAAACAACCAACAAAATCTCTGAACTCATCTTGACGGACATCCATCAAAGAACTAGTCACTGCGGTCACAATTACGTGCTGGCGCAGCTGCGATGCAGATATTGGTTTCCACAAGCCAATTTGGCAGTTAGAAAGATAATCAACAAATGTCAAACTTGCCGTAGGATTTCTGGAAAGGTTGGTGAGCAGAAGATGGACACAGATTCCTGTATCAATGCGATTCGACGTTTCATTTGCAGAAGAGGTCAAGTCACCATAATGAGGTCAGATAATGTCACAAACTTTGTGGCAGCTGAAAGGGAGTTGAGGGAAGCCATTCAACGACTGGATAATGACAAAATAGAAAGAGTCCTACAACCAAAAGGTATAAAGTGGATTTTTATCAGCCCAGCTGCTTCACATAAAGGTGGGGTCTGGGAGAAACAAATTCAAACAGTGCGGCGAATTCTCACCGCTCTTTTTTTTTGCGCCTGTACCGTTTGGTTCTTTAGTTGTCAGAATTGCTGTCTGAAGGCCAACAAAGATACCCAACAGTCCATTTGATCGACCTTTGTTGTTATTATTATTTATTTTATTTTATTTTCAGTTGTTACAGATGGGACAGACATGGCTGGGGGATAGGAAAGGGAGAAACAAAAATGAAGGAAAAGAGGGGAAGAGGGAGAGAGAGAAAGGGCACTTAAAAAGAAAAAAAAATCTCCCGGATCACCTGTTGAGAGAAAAAAAAAAAAGAGAAAAGAAGCACAAAAAGAGAGCAACGTAATAAACACAACACCATCGCATTTATCTAGCCAAGTGTAAATAACAGTAAATACTAATATTGAATGTTGTTGTGCAGCATGCAGGACCGACAGCGCACAGTGTGCTTTGAGGTAGCAGCCAAGAAAGGTGTAGTTTGTGTCTATGGACAGTAAACACCCGTGTGTACACCAGTGTGCACACCTGTGTGGATGAGCACGCTTGTATTCAAAAGGTTTCTCTATGTAACGATCTGCTAGAGCAGTGGTTCCCAAACTTTTTTCGGTAGGCCCCGCCTTTGTTTTACAAAAAAATCTTCGCGCCCCACCCCCTCCAACCACACACACCCATATTTTGTTTTAAACTCCCGTGCAGTTTATTTCACACCTTAAACATTTAGTAAACAATGAAACTAATAAAAGTAAACTGCAATAAATTACAGGCAGCAATAAAATAAACTATTAACTCTTTTACGCCACGTCCACACCTACACGGGTATCTTTGAAAATGCAGCTTTTTTTCTATGCGTTTGGACCTTTCGTCCACATGTAAACAGCGTTTCGATTCACAGAAGAAGGAGATTTTTTACAACTCAGTTTTTGCGTTTACGTGTGGACGAGGAATACGGAGTTTGTCACGCAGCATCAAAGGTATGTGCCTTTTTTTCATGCTGTGCGCCACGTTATTGTTTACATGAGAAGAATTTCTACAGTGGCGGAAAGAGACAAAATACTGTTAATCTGACTATCTGCAGTTTTTACACGCTTACATACACACACGCAGTTACTGTCTCTCCATTTACAAAGGCAGAGGCGTCACGGTGTGATTATTTTACGTGTAGTTGCTTTTTTTCCTCCTGTGTAATAATATTCAACATTGCTATCAATACATTTTTCAAAAAATGTCTCTCTGTGCAAAATGGGTTCAAAAACATAAACAACTGTGGGATACTGTTTGTCCGTGATTTGAACCAAGGGAACAAATTGTGGCAAGAGCAGCCTGATATTATTTATATCCCACTGTAACTTTACTGTATAAAGAGCTAACATCTCCAAAATGTCAGGAGTAGTTAGTCATTATGAGAAGTGTTTGTGAACAAAAAATCAAGAACGTGGGATACTGTTTGTCCGTGATTTGGACAGCCCAGCGCGTGCTCCCAACGCAGGGGAAACTAATTCTGTCGGCTGACCTACCTTGGCACTTGTGCAGGTGAAGCCAAAGGCAAGATATGCTTCATCATATTTTCTAGTATTTGGCTTGGAATGAACTTGGTTTGAAAACATATTTGGCGATGCTTCATCTTCTGCTTTGCATTTGTGTGGGAGCCCCGTCAAAAACCTCTCCATTATGCTAGCTGTGTCCAAGGGTTCTTTTTTTTTTTTTTTAATTCATACTGAGGCCCCTCCCGCGATGGCCCCCCTAGGGAGAACGCCCCCCACTTTGGGAACCTCTATGCTATGACATGATACTGATATTGCTAGGTTGAACACATGTTAAAGGAGAGAGTGTGAGTGGATAAGAAAAGAGTGTAGTGGATTCTTATCTGGAGTGCAGTCAATATAACCATGGAGTGGTGCCGGGGTTGCGGTAGAGCTGTCTGTCCACATAGAGCAGGTCCACGGCGATGACGGCACGGGGGAATCTTTCTGGATAAAATTATGTCGGACTGGGAACAAGACCATGCGACGTTCCAGGATCTCTTTGGGGAACTGGTCGTTCACGCTGAAATCCGTTCCTTTCAGCTCCCTGCCACGACTCTTCATCTGTTCCTTTTGTTTGAAGTGGCCGAATTTGGCCACAGTTACACGTGGTCTCCCGGTCGCTGACCTCACGGCCCCCATACGATGCATTCTTTCAAAGGCGATGTTCTTCACAGTGTCCTCCGGCAGCTTCAGGTGGATTTTAATGAAGCTTTTCACCGTTGTTTCCGCGTCCTCTCCGGCCGATTCTGGAATACCAGAAAACACAAGTTTATCGCTCATGCTACGGGCTTGTAGATCGATAACGGTCTCTTTTATTTTTTTATTTTCTATGTTTAGCTGGGTCACATTTTCGGTGAGAGATTTGACCGACTCCCGTAGCGTGGCGTTTTCAGCAGCAAGTGTTTCCACCTGCTGCCCGCAGAACTCCAGGAATTTTCTCAGAGATTTAAATTGGTGTAAAATCTCCACCAGGGACAGAAAAGCATTGAAACTGGACAATCGCTTGTCGATTTAATCCAGGATGTCTGCAAAGACTTTGCCGGCAGGCGATGTTGTGCCTGGGGAGTCTCCCAGGCGACATCTTTTCGATGACGGCGTCTCAATTCTGGCCAGGGAAGATGCACTTTGGGCCTTCTTCATCACTATGTCCTGGAAGCACCGATCTATGAAATCTTGGAGAGCATCTAAACTCTCCCCGTTGTCCTCCAGGATGTTAGAGATGAAAAGACAGATGTTGTTAGTTCTATAAAAATTGATTAGTATATTTAGTATACTTGAAGCTTAAAGAAACTTTGTCAAATTCTACGCTACCATTTGCTTTTTTTCCCACCAAATCTCCGGCGTCTGACGTCACCTACAACATGGGTTGCTTACCTTTTCCCATCACTTCCGTCACTTACCTGCCTCCTCTTTTTCTTTTTCTTTCTTACCTTTGAGAAAGTTCCACTTAATTTTTTTAGAAAAAAGAAAATTTATAATTAAAATGACAAACTCTCCAAACAATATATTTTTTAGCTTTGACGTGTTTAATAACTATTTATTGATTGAACTATAATGTAAGCGCAGTGCTGGTGTGCAGGGGCTCTATATGCCTTGTGGGGGATGCTGACATATTATAAACTGTTGTGTCTATATCAAGCTTTTAGCCAAATATAAGCAGAGATATTTGTATCTTTCTTAAAAATCCAGATCCTTACAGATTATTTGAGAAATGGATCAACAGCTATCACTACTTGAAGCACTCTAAGTCCTGCAGTTGATCCAGTGCAGCTGGTCTCAGAAAATGAAGAAAAAGCCTGATCACCTTCTCCACAAAAACAAGGTGAGTTTAATGTTGTGATTGATTTAGTTTTTCAAGGGATGTATGTTACTTGATTTATAAACTGTTTATGTTGCAACAGAATGCTGTTATGTGTATGCAACTCTATGTGTGTTATAATTCTTTGTAGGGCTGTGCGATATAACCAAAATCTCATATAACACATTTCTCATCCCGATAACGATATATATCGCAAAATAGTGCATTTTCTGTAAATTCTGTGAATCTCGGGCAACTCGACTCCCGTGAAGTGTTTATATTGTCATCATTTATTTCGTTTATTTTGAAAAGTCTCAATAGGATCTTTAGCTTTATTGTGAAAGGTTTATGTGGAAAATAAACAAGTGGTGGTTTTGCTGTCGTTGCTAACGAACTAACGCGTGAAAACAGTCGCTTGTCCGTCTGTAGTGTGGTGATTTTAAATATAAGAGAACGAGAGAACTTTAAGAAATTAGTATAGCTACTACAGTGACCATCAAAATGATGAAAAAATATTGCTGTAAACAGTTTATTTTGTGACACCATGAAACAAACAATAGTGTATAATATGAAACGATAGAGGTTTTAATATCGCCATCTGATATATTTCATCATATTGCACAGTCCTAATCCTTTGCATTTTTCTTCATTTTTTTTAACCTTAAACATACGCAACAGCAACAAAAAACAAACTTTTTTAAAATATATTTTTGTTTCTCTGTTTTTCCTCAGAATAAATTGTGACTGAGATGGAGTTCCTGTATGAACTGAACAACTGAAAATCCAAGGAAAAGCGGATTGTATTTTATTTAAAGCTCAATTAGAACTTGATGGACTAACATGCTGCATTCAGGACTTTATCACACTGGTATATGAAGAGTGGTAACAAGAGAAATTGTGCACACACAACGTGTCACTTTATGCTTGTGCTTCCCCTAGCCTGGTATCACTTTGTAGTCACTTGTCTTATTATTGTCTTATTTGTTGCGATTCAGGGGCTGTGCGCACAAGCAGAGGTTTTTGCTTGGGAAGTTACCTTGACCTCATTTTCAGAGGCTTCTCTAACATGTAATTGTTGTGAAATATGTCAGACTTTTTCCTCTACTTTAACAGCTAAGAGCATTTGAACATAGCGGCGAAAAAGGTGTGCACTGAGGATTTTGAACTATGATGTTTAAGTGTTGTCACTGCTGAGGATTTGTGGACACAGATCCTTATTCACTTAGCCGCTGTTCACAGTTTAAGTCTTCATCCGAACATGCACTTCTAATTGTACTTTGCTCCTCACTGTCTTTGAAAAGCAAGAGCTGACAAAACAAGTCCAGTAAATGCACTTTTTGGTTTTAGTTTGTTTTATTTATTGTATGGAGAAAAGTCTTGTCAGCTCTGTGCTGAGAGGGCTGTGGTTATCCATCCGTCCTGTTCTAATAAACCCAAATTTCAGGAACATCTTCTTTAGATCTGTTCAGTTCTATTCATGTGGCACCACTTAAACAGTCAACAAATCTTGACTCAAATTATGTTATATTGTAAGGTAAAGACTCCAAAGAGTTAATCTAGGACAAATGTTCACACAAAAGTGAATTGCATTCACTTCATTGATGAAGTGAATGCAATTCAGTAATCAAAGGTGAGCGGCTATAACTGACTACATGTGTATACTGTATTATGTTTGGCTGAGGCAAAACAACCACAAGGCAGTGATTCTAACTTAAAGGTACTCTGGATATTATTAAATGTTATATTTTTTGTTTGTCAGGTGTCCTTTTTGAAGAAAACACATAGGAGCCACTTGAATGAATGTATATAAACACATTTACATGACGGAAAATTTCAAGGAAATAAAAATGCTCAAATTTGAAAGTTTATACAGTGAAGAAATTTAATTTTACGTTTTATAGCAGAAGGAAATGCCTGTAAATAGTACAGATAATATACTGTTAATCTACAGAATTTTCCGTTTTATCATTTACGGAAAAGTCCTTCAACTTCCATAATAAAAAACTGAAAATGTACTGGCAGAAAATTACCAGGACATTTTTTTGTTTTTCTATGGAATTCTTTTTTACAGTGTAGCTGTGTAGCTTGTCTTTGACTTGGACGTCCTTCTACCTTGAAGACACAAAACTCAGTCTATGTTGGCGTTCTGTACATGACCACAGACAACATGGTTGTATGCACTGAGTGACTTGTGTGCCTGAAATTTCTCTCTGGTGTATACACTGGGTTGCTCCACCAAATATGTGTATATATTTGCCCACATGGATATTTTGCCATCTACCAATGTCTTCCACTCAATCTGTAATATCACAAGGAAGTAATTTACTGGTCATCAAAGTTTATTTGCTCAGGTAGTTTTCCCCGTTTTTGGGGGGATAATCGGTTGATTATCTATCTACCTATTACACTCCGCTATACTTCAGTTTCCAAATTACACATGCATCCATACCTACGTCATCAAATGTTAGTAAAACAATTTGCGTGCTTATATGAAATATCCTCCTCCCTCCTTTTGCGCCTTGAGAAAGGACCTCCCCAAAGCACAACATATGTAACAGTAGTGATGGGAAAATGAAGCTCGTATCACCACGAAAAACACAGCACAAATCCTGCCAATGATTCCATTTTTTTTTTTTTAAACTGCAGCAAAACCGCCATAAGTCCTTGGCGAAAAAGGTGAAAAATAGCTCTTTAGGATTGAGGGTGTAACTATTGCACCTATTGTAACTATTAAATATTGTGTACTTGTGCTTTAGATGGAGAAGTTGTACAGCGAGATATCCACAGGCAGGAATGATTTCCTGTGTCATTCAGCGGTGTATTTGGGTAATCTCAGTCTATCGCCGTACGTGCTCCTGGGACTGGCCACTATGTCATGGAGTGGGTGGGGTGTATTCTCCAGCATTGCCATTAACCTGCCAGTTCAGGTTATTGTTTAATTTCTCATCTCTGTTCGCCTGTGTTTTTGTTTTGTGGTAGTTATCAGCCTAAAGAAACAGTTCTTTAGTTTTGTCTCCCGCGCGTTCTGCTTTTGGGTCCCCTCCTCAAACACACCAGCCATTCCAGCCATGACAACCTCTTAATTTCAAATTAATTAAACCAATTAAACCATATCCAAACTTTATTTATTTTGGACAGCCTGTATAATTATTTGACTTAATAAAATGTTATTTATACATTTTGTTATTAAAGTCAAAGAAGGAAGTGGAACACAAAGAGTATTTTTGCTGTGTTTTATATCTATTTGACCCTTAGTGACCTAAACAATCAGTGGCTTCTAACTGTAACCATCACATCTAAATGACAGTTGTACAGGGGGTTGGTAAAGACTCAGAGTTATCCATTATTAGTAGAGCCCAGCTTATATCAGTCAATGTTAGCTATTTGCCAATATAACAGAAGTGCCATTTATTATGAAAAGAAAGTTTAAGAAGCAAAGGAGAA